>NW_021848419.1:1132621-1133433 GCF_003651465.1 Formica exsecta
GCGTCGTGTTTGGGCTTTTCTTTTCGCTAAATTGCAGAAAACAATATTGGGACCTACCTTCGATCATGCAGCGAGAATACGGAAAAGAACAACAACCCAGGAGTATGCGAAGTGCTAACTGTTAACTAGAGTTGCTGACACGCTCTCGGCTCTCGCGATGCCGGAAATGACAGCTTGCGCGACATCTGCAAACTGCTGATTTAGGTAGAATGGCCGCGTTCAGCAGAGAAAGCGCTCAGTTATCGTCTTGTCAACACTCGACGTTGATTCGTTGGTTCTAAGTGCCGATCTACAATAGGCAATTTAAGCCCTAAACCTTATGACTTAACCTCTAAACTATGACGTATTTTCGACCTTAAACATTTCTCGCGCTGCCTTAAGCCCTAATCTCTAAGCCCTATGCGAGTTGGCCAACTCCCATCTTTTAAAGCTTAGAGCTTGAGGCTAGGATCGATGTAATTTTTCTCTTAAAACAAAGGCTAAATCTTAAATCACCTATTGTAGACCGGCACTAATGCAATGTTTCAAACACATCTCTAGCGTCTCCCCGACCGCAAAGTCTTAGTGCCAGTCTACAATAGGTGATTTAAGCCCTAAGCCTTAAGAAATTGACGTACAGCAAGGTCGCTTGGAAATCTATAGTTCACGTAACATATATTATAGATTTCCAGGCGATCTATGCGCTCAATGCGTGAAACGGAACGCACTGAACGCATTCGCAGGCTTCAATAGCGTACATATTTTACTGCAATCAAAAGGTATCATTCTGATTATTAACAAAATGGAATAGAAAATATTGAAAATATTGATAA
>NW_021848419.1:1142224-1155523 GCF_003651465.1 Formica exsecta
AAGCCCTAAGCCTTAAGAAATTGACTAATCACAGTCGAGTATTCTCTTCATACTTGATTGTGATTAGTCAATTTCTTAAGGCTTAAGGCTTAAATCACTTATTGTAGACCGGCACTAAAGCTTAAATCTTAAATCACCTATTGTAGACCGGCACTAAAAGTAAGAACCAATCACATTCGATTGCTACTAAGCGGTTTTCTCTGCTGAACGCGGCCAATAGTTTTCAACTTCTCAACGCGGTATCGCGCTCTTGTATGAAATGCGGTCGTCGTCGAAATATGTCACGTCATATATATTTATTATATATTTCCATACAAAAGGACCCAATTTTTAAATGTCATGTAATTCTTGGATATGTGTACAAGCAAGCGATAATATATACGCAGACTCACGGATATAATCCAAAAACTTACGATTACCAAGGCTGCGGTCCGAAATACGCTCACAGCGCTCATAGTACTGAAAATCTATAGTTTACGTCACGTGCACTATAGCTGGCAGCGCGCTTATAGCGCTGTGAGCGTATTTCGGACCGCAGCCCAAGTCTTCAAAAGCATCTCGTCTATGATGAACATTAGGGATTTACCGGAGTCATTATGGAAGCAAAATTATATGATTCATATACACATACATATATATACATACATTTATAACGATTGCAGTAAAGATAACGCATTGACAATAACGGCATTGATAAATCGTATATGTCTTATAAAATAATAGTGAAATCCAGTAGTGTGGAATCATCGAATTTCTACATTTCTCTGGTTTCTGTAGTAAAACATTACTTTGGTCTTTTTCTTTGTCTTGCAAAATAAATGTTATATAAAAATACAAAACAAATAAAAAATATAGAAATACGTTGAACAAAGGAGTGATTGTAGAACAAAAATGGGTAAGTAAATATTATTTGTACAAGATAGAGATAAAAAAATTTTTATTGTAAAAATTGCTTTATAATATAAATATTACGTAGGTAATTCTTCTAGCCAAGCAGAAGAAGCTGTAAACAGTGAGCAAGCAAATCCATTTAACGGATCTGATTTTACGAAAGAAGACTCCAACAATGTAAATGAAAAGATTCTTCCAAAAGATAAGTCTGCAAACACAGATACTATTGTACCATCAAAATTTCTTACAAAACATGATTTTATTACAACATGGTTCTCTTGGAAGAATGAATTTTTTGCCTATATGAAGGATATTGATAAAACAGAGGCCAATAAACAAATGTGGGGTATCATGCTTTTAAATCGTATGGGTCCTGTTGGTCAAGAAATTTACAGAACATTCTCTTTTTATGATAAAAATTCACAAGAAGATATAAATGTATTGATAAAAAAATTTGATATCTATTGCATATATGGAGATAAGAAAAAAGATGAGGAGGATATTGATAAATATATAAATGACTTGAAAGTATGTTCATGAAACTACATGTAACACTTATTATATACCTGCAAATTGTATAATTAATTATTTGTCTCTTGCAGCTCGCTGCTGTTGCACGTAATTATGCTGATCCCGCGAGTATCATGAAAGAGAAAATTATACAGGACATCAGTACTCGATGTTATACAGGAAAAGCTGCACTTTTCATAGAACATAAAGGGAAAAATTTTATACCATTTTTGCAATCGTTAGATCTCAACAATATTATTTTGTTTTGGAAACAATGCGAAGATTTAATGACACAAGGAAATGACGAGAGAATGCTGAAACAGAATTCTGCCCATGTCACATGCACTATAATAGAATGTAATCGATGCGGTACAAAACATAATCCAAATCGATGTCCAGCTTGGGGTGTGCAGTGCAGCAGGTGTAAACAGTTTAATCATTTGATGGAATATTGCAAAATTAAATACGTGAATGATTGTACTAAATGTGGAACGAGTCATATTCAGTCACGTTGTCCGGCATTCGGCGAGCTGTGTACAAACTGCGGCAAGAGTAATCATTTTTCATGGAAATGCCGGATTCCCTTCATAAATAATTGTTTGAGATGTGGCAAAGATCACCTCGCATCTGCATGTCCTGCACAGGGACAGATATGTCGTCGATGTAATAAACCAAATCATTTGGAAGAACTATGTGTGAGTAAGTTGGACGATAATATAAAGCAATAAAAGCGTGATAATCCATTGTTTTTTTTATTAATGTTAAATTTGTTATATTAAAAAATGCAATATTATATATTCATACAAAATTTTTACTGGTTTTTCAATATAGATATTATATTGTATAGTTATTGTATTTAATAATATCAAAACTTGATTTCGAACATAAGCAAAGATATTGTATATAGATAAATAAGGATAAAAATAAATAATTTTTTCAAGATTTTTCAGGTTATTTATTAAATAAAAAGTTACATTACGCTTGATCACCAGTTGGCATAGACTTTATAATATCAGAATTGCCAGGATCTGTGATCGAAAGCGTACAAACGCGGAAGTATTTACCACAGGCTGTTCCTAACTCAATGTTGTTTCCCGTGTAATGATGTACACCAGTCTTCGCTAACATAGCATAATATTCGATCTCCGATTTCCTGTTAAATCCAAATTAAGCTATTTTTAGAAGATGAACAGAGATCAAACATAATTAAATGCCCTGCACTTACAAACAAGGGCAGGAGACTACTCCATAGAACTCCTATTCAATTTACAATAAGCGAATTGAGTCGTATTGATTATCATTAATTTATTGCATTATTATGCGTTAAATGTGGCTAACTTCTTTACTTAATATAATTCGTATTAGAATAATTTTTACAATAAAATGTAAAATTCTTTTTTAACACATATATTTAATTGAAATTATATAAGTTTTTTTCAGTATTTCTTATATTTAAATCTTAGATACATATGTTACAATTGTTAAGATCCATCAGATGTTTAATTAATTTACTTTTAAGATAAACTATGTTCATATTCAACATGTCAATTCGCTGTTAAAAAAGGAGTGCTACTTCTCAGTCTCACCTCAATGGCGGTGTATTACTAGCGATGATGACCAACTTGGCTTTGCCTTGACGGAGGGACTTCAGAGTTTGCTTATAACCAAGAACATATTTACCAGATTTCATGACAAGTGCTAATCTGGTGTTGATGCTCTCTTGAGCCTTTTTCTAGATAAACAAGCAATAAAAAAAATTAATTATTACTTATTATTTATATTAGTTAATGATCTTTTTGAGAAAAAAAAATTTGTAAAAAGTTAAATGTTTTTCATATATGTATGTGTATAATCAAAGATATATATTTAATATATATAACGAAAAATGTTAATATAATATGTGTAATAATATAATATGTATAATAAATGTATTAAATTCCGCTGTGAAAATTTACATAAACGAGCACGTGGACGCGCAACAATTCAATTACCTGTTTTTTTTGAGCCACCATTTTTGCAGGCGATTTTTCTCACGACTGTAATAATATTTGTAATTATTAACTCTGTGCTTGTTCAAATAATTATATACAAGAAATAATATTAAATGTTTAGAAATCTAATTCAACATTATAACATACCTCGTAGCAAGACGAATGATGAAAAAGAAAGAACGAAGATGAGATCACAATGTGCCTTGTGCACCAACGTGCATGAATAACGAAAAATATATATAGAGAGAAGTCAAACAAGACCAATATTACTTGTCCAATGTGATTGGCTATCCAATTGGTTATCATCGTAAAGGTGCCTTTACATGGCAGCGTCGAGCGTCTGCGTAGAAAATTGCGCAGAATCTAATTTCAGCCTAGAATCTATCTCTTATATATAGAGGGAAGTCAAACAAGACCAATATTACTTGTCCAATGTGATTGGCTATTCAATTGGTTATCATCGTAAAGGTGCCTTTACATGGCAGCGTCAAGCGTCGAGCGTCTGCGTAGAAAATTGCGCATATTTATATATAAAAATAAGCAAAGAGAACAAGATTGTTACTAATTAAAAATTCCTTTGAAGATATCATGGATATAAGATAGAAATAATTCGAATTGGCTCTATATCTTGGCAATCAAAAATATCTATAATCAAATAGAAAATACGAAATTTTCCACAGATATTTCGTACATCTCAGATGATTGTAAATTGTTGTAAATCGGCGCAACCTCCATTTGACATAAGGGCTGCGTTCCGTTTCATGCATGATGCGCATAATGCATAACTTATCCTTATTTAACATTCGGTGAACAACAAAGATAAGTAATGCATCATGCGCATCATGCATGAAACGGAACGCAGCCTATGATAGCACAGTATATACAGTAGCGCAACTCTCCCGATTTTGTGTTGGCCAAAACGGAGGGCTTAAGGCTTAAATCACCTATTGTAGACCGGCACTAACGCTGCCATGTAAAGGCACCTTAAAGGCACCTTAATGCTAAATTCAGACTGCGTGTCTGAGATATTTAATAGAAATATTTATTTATATATAAAAATAAGCAAAGAGAACAAGATTGTTACTAATTAAAAATTCCTTTGAAGATATCATGGATATAAGATAGAAATAATTCGAATTGGCTCTATATCTTGGCAATCAAAAATATCTATAATCAAATAGAAAATACGAAATTTTCCACAGATATTTCGTACATCTCAGATGATTGTAAATTGTTGTAAATCGGCGCAACCTCCATTTGACATAAGGGCTGCGTTCCGTTTCATGCATGATGCGCATAATGCATAACTTATCCTTATTTAACATTCGGTGAACAACAAAGATAAGTAATGCATCATGCGCATCATGCATGAAACGGAACGCAGCCAAGATCTGCTCTTTTGCTGCATTTTTTTCAATTTTTTTCTCTCTTTTTCTCTATCTTTCCAGTACATAAATATTTATTATTGATAATATATAAATAATGTATATTTTTATTTTACTTTGAGTGTAAATAGTATAATATAAGCAGCTAAAAAGAACAAACCATTATATTGGAGCAACAGTTTTTTTATATATGCTTATGTGTATATAGTAGAGAGAGAGAGAGAGAGAGAGAGAGAGAGAGAGGGGGAGAGAGAGAGAGAGAGAGCTGGAGATAATATCAGTAAAAATATATTTAATAGTTTTTCAATTACAAATATATTTTTATCTCTGTATTTATATATATAGATCGATTTTATTATTACAAAAATAATGAGTTGTCGCAATAATAATATTATTAAAAAAAAAAAGAATTATGGTTTATCTTGCAAAGAAAGCACGTATGTATTATATCATACATGTATTATATCATTGAAATGATAAGGCGCAAAGTAATAAGATGAACTTCTGCTTAGATAACACAGGTATGATTATATCATGTGCACGAATTTATTTAAGACGTTGCGGCAATTCGCTCGCTTCTTTTTTTACATCATTTTGTATATAAAATGTTAGAAAGGAGAGGAAAGGGTTAAGAATTTTTATAGCATATATATATAGTAATCACTAAATTACGTAAAAAAAATATATAATCAGTGATTGATGAAATATTCACCTTGTCAGACCTATCATTACATGTATATAAGGATTATCTTATCTTTTTTTAGTATGTATAAATATGTGGGTATGTATACTATTTTGTCAAACAATATTGCAATCAAATTTTTGATGAAAAATGGATCAAAATAGGATAAATTAATAAACTGGCTACTCAGATCTTTAAAAATTTAAATCTCTGATTTTTGTTGAAAACTTAGTACTGTACTTTTGCGTAAATATGTATGTATATTACTGATCTATAATGTAAAAGGTGATAATAGTAAATAGAAAATATATAAGATTTTATCTATAGAGAAAATAGGAGGATATCTAATACCATTTCTATGCGTTATAAAAATATAATTTTTTATTGTATGTAATAAATAGAAGTAAACAAGTCATTTTTATCAAACATTTCTTATAACTCTCTGACAAGATGAATGTTATAACCCATGTTAAGAATTTTTTATTCAGTTTAATGAATATATTATATATGCAGTGAATATTTTTTGTTAGTATTCTATATAAACTCTATTATAAGAAAGGAATTTGTTCTAAAGCACAAATATATAAATAATTTTAATTATTTCTTATTGTACATATATAAATATTTTATGTAAGTATTTAAAATTTATCTTGCTTTTTGTTGTGCACACAGATACATCTTTAAGATGGAACTCAAATGTGCAATTCAAATGTACAATTGGGGAAAGCATGGAATGGACAGTATTGTTGCAACTTTGATGAAATCAGCTAATGCTGATTTTGTGGTGGACGAGCAAAAGACTTACGCGGAACTATGGATGGGTACTCATGAGAATGGTCCATCGTATCTCAAGGACACAGATGTTTCCTTGCAGAAATACATTCAAGAGAATACTAAGGTGTTAGGTAGTGATACAATACAAATGTTTGGCTCTAACTTGCCTTTTCTCTTTAAGGTCTTGTCTATAAATAAAGCTTTGTCGATTCAAGTGCATCCAAATAAGGTAACAATACTTTCCTATTAATTGTAAAAGTAGTGTATTATGATTGATTTGTGGTTTCAGGAGAAGGCAAAAGAACTGCATGAATTGTTTTCAAATATCTACAGAGATCCAAATCATAAACCAGAATTAGCGATAGCTTTAACCCCTTTTGAAGCACTCTGTGGATTCCGTCCAATTAATGAAATAAATGATTATCTGAATAAGATACCGGAATTACTTTCTGTGATAGGAGAAACCAATATTCGTCGTTTACTTCAGGCGACCGATTCTATGATTAGTGACGCTTTGCGACAATGTTTCTATAGTCTTATGACCTGTGATTCCAACGAAGTAGCACAACAATTGAAAAATTTGATAGACAGATTACACAATACAGGTACAAATTTCTACCTATAGAAGGTTCAATAAATCATGATATAAAAATTCCATGTAAAGAAAGAACATACTATATATTTGTTGTATTTTTTACCAAATTATCTTTCCTTATTTTGTAACATGATTTATTGAATAGCTTGTATATTTTTGTATATTCCTTATTGGAAGAAATCTTTATTAGAAAAGTATAATCATATTGAGTTGTGCTCTTAGATGATTCTTACAGACAATGGATAAAGGCGGATTTATTAAAGCGCCTATACGCAGATTATCCTGGAGATGTGGGTTGTTTTACAATATATCTGTTCAATTATATAACAATGCAACCAGGTGAAGCCATATATATTGGACCAAATATACCTCATGCATATCTCTCTGGCGGTAGATTATTCTTCAACCTTTGGAATTTAGTACTCAAATATAAAAATATAAATAATTTATTAGGTTTTCAATTTTTAGATTGCATAGAGTGTATGGCATGTTCAGACAATGTGATAAGAGCTGGACTTACACCAAAACCGAAAGATGTGCCAACTTTAATACAAATATTGTCGTTTGAATGTGAGTTAGCTTCTGCCAGAAAGATTCAACCATTCCGGGAGGACGTGTTCACCGAAGTTTTTCGTCCACCAGTTCCAGAATTTGCAGTAGCCAAAATCACTGTGAGTTTTGTGTTGCTATTCAATACTTGTAATTGTATTTCAATGAAAAATATGTGTATATTTATATTAAATACAGCTACCACCTGGGCGACCATCTCACAATTTAAAACAGAGAAACTCGGCCAGCATACTGTTAATAGTGAGCGGTAAAGCAGAAATATCTTCCAAGATCTTTTCTCGCGGCTCTGTTTTGTTTATCCCTGCTAATGAAGTAGTGGAGATTAAAGTTTTATGTGGCTGTCATCCCATGCTGATGTTTCAAGCATTTCCAAATGTTTAAGGATACAAAACTCGACCAACAAACAATATGCTTGATTTTCGACTCTTGAAACAATTTGTACACATCAAGTAACTTTTGGTAAGGGATATTCATTTTTCTAACTGCTATATAAATGTACACAACTTTCCTTTTAAGAAACATGAATTGAAGCATAGTTATAAATTATATATTGCTAGAAACTTACAGCAATTATATTAAAAAATATTTGATAAATTTTATTAATAATCAAATATAAAAATAATATATAGATAAGAAAAATCAATCATCTTCCGATTCGTTGCCTCTCTTTGAAGTGCCCTCTGTAGGTTTTTCCTCTTCTTTGTAATGTCGATATTCTGGCTTCAATTCCCACATGTTTCTATGGGGATTTTTTAAATTATAGTTACAAACTTCATTGAGAATTTCTTTTAAATAAACCTAAAATTTAAATATAATATGTAAGATATTAAATATACATAAAATTATGACTTTTAAAGTGAACTATGTATTCAAATATTTATGAGTAAATAAGATATATATATTTACAATAGGTTGTCTTGTAATTTTCACAAGATCTCTTATATTGTAATATTGATGTTTCTCAAATGCTGCAAAAAGCATATCTTGCACAGCGTTTCTATCATCTCTCATTTTCTTTCCTTCTGCTTTTTTCTTTTCAGCATATTCAATCTGTAAAATGTTACTGTCTATGAAAAATTAATCCAATTATGTTAAAAAGGTGTCAAAGAATAATGCTCACATTGTGTTTGTGATCGGATACAGGCTTGAAGTTCTGTACAACTCTATCTAATTGTTGAACTTGTCTTTGTGGCACGGAAGCTCTCTTGATACTTTCTAGTTTCAGTTTCATATAACAATTATCAGCTAAAAAAATTTAACAGAAAATGTTTATAAGGAAACATATATATATAAATCTTTCTCTCTCTCTCAACACACACTTTATTTACATAAGTAATATACCATATGGTCTGCATTCTAATTTTTGTACAATCCTTCCTTCCATAAAGAGCTTCTCTGTTTCTGGAACAATTGCATCTGAACTTGCGGATGCTGTAAGATTAATGATAGATATTGCCGGAAATACAGCAAACTTAAGAATAGTGTCAAACTTACGGGTAACATGAGAAAATACTCCTAGCATTTGCCTAGTAACTGTTGTAACATCTAGCCTATGTTGTTTTGGTATTTCCTCCTCTCCAGGTTCTTTCAGAGCCAAAACAGCTTCTGACAGTTTGAGAGATACTTCGGCTTTCTGTCCAGGATTTCTGAAGAACAAAGACAAAAATAAAATAACATGCATAGGAATAAGATATTAAAATTCCACATACAATTTTTCTCTAAAATAAAACTGATTTCTCTTATGGATTACATATTACACACAAATTAAATGTACTAATACAGACTAATGTAGTAATACAGACAAGCTTACTTCGTAATCTTTAATTTGCCGACTTCTATATTGCCAGGCGCTTTCTCCCATTTGTTTGCTATATATTTAGGCACTTTGACAAGCCACACACCACGGCCAGCATTACTCAAATCCAATTCTTTTTCTGTATGCGAGGTATTCGCGGACATTATTGTTATTATTTCTTTAACAACGTGTAGTAAAAAGGTTATTTTTCTTTTAACACAATATAATACTATCGTTTTACTTTTTTTGCAAAATATATAAATATCTAGCAATTAGCAACCACACGTGAAACGAGCCAAACACTATCTGATACCAGCTGATACTGTCGTCTGCTTACATCCTAAGAGTACATATAACTGTGATGAGAAATCATTGAAAATAATTGTGCATACTCGATTTGATTCTAGAAAATTTTTGAAGCGTTTGATTGTCCAATCAGAATAAAGAAATCTTTGCCCCATTATTTTGATTGGTCAATCAAACGCTTCAGAACTTTCGTATCAAAAATGAACAAATTTAAATTTAATCTAGTACATTTTTGTCATTTAGTTGATACAAAATATTTGTGCGATGTTACGTTTTCTAACCTGAATCAATCTAGTTGAAATTTACTCGCATTTCTTATTTTCGTGCATTTACACGTGTGAGATATGTTTATATTGTAATATTGTTATTAACGTGATACATTATTAAATTGGAGTGAAAAATGCTGAATTTTTCTCAAACAGGTGATGTCAATATACTGAAATCGATATATTACAGATATATAAGAAATTCTGTAATGGTAATATATTATAGTGTGTTTTACAATATATGTATATATATATATACATATATAATACTGTATTTATTATTGTTTAAATATTTTCTCACGATAAATAATCTGTTTTATTTTTAATTAATACAGTAAACTATTATAATTAGCAGTAATATAATTATACTCATATATATAAATTTCGATTCTTTACAAAGTATGAATCTATAAATTGTTATCTATTGGAATTATATGATTTCATTGATAAATTACATGACAATCTATATAGCAACTGCTGTAATATTTAATAAATAGTAAACTATTATTATTGTTAAGTGAAAAGAATAATAAAGCAAAATGTTTTTTAAATACAGCTGTCATGATTTATAAATTTCATTGCTTTTCTTACAAATCAATATTGCATGAAATTTTTTTGGCAAAATCATGAATTATTTCAAATTTAAAGTTTATTCGGAATTCTAATGTATTCAGTCACAATATAGAGATATATTATGTTTATTAAGAGAATTGCTCGAAATCTAAAAATTATTTATTAAACATAGTGCTGGAAAATCACTATATATGAAATATTTCTGTTATTTTTGAAAAGACAGTATATCACACAAATATGTATCATTAAATAAATATAAAATTTAATTATATATTTCTTATAGATTATAGATTGTCTCAATAACCAAATACTAAATTATGAAGGAACTCACAACAAAACAATTACAGAGATTGGAAAAGAAGAAAGCAAAGATGGCAGCGTTTTTAGAAATCGCAAAACTCAATGATAAAGACAAGGAAGCAAAATTACAAGTTTTGAAACAGGTTTATATCTAAATATAGAATAATTTGAAATAAAAATTTGTAACTAACATTTTGAAATCATTTTCAGACATCAACCACTATTGATAGGATTAGCAATCCAAATAATAATAATATCATGGGAGAAAATTCTAATCATAAACGGTTTTATAAAGATTTAGATAATACATTCTCAGAAACTTATGAGGAAAAGAAAGATTGTTGTGAATCAGAGCCACAGGCTAACAATAAAAAGCCTAGGTATTTTAATTGATTTATAAACAAAGTATTTATATATATTGGAAATAATTTGTTTTGTTTTTTATACAGATTAAGCAATTGCGACGAATATATAAAACTAAAGCAAGAACTTAGAAAACGTAAAAAAAAACTTCAAGCAATTCCAAGGATTATCCTTAAAACAGTCGGTGAGAATGCTACTCTAGACATTGAAAATATGAAGAAGAGAATACCAATATTTCTCAGCGATGTACAACATCTTCTGCTATATTCGTTGCTTGGACATCATTCTCCCTACCTACCAGCCAGATGGTGCCAGCTTGAAAAATATAACAAAGTAATAATCACAGTATTATATTTCCAAAAATAGTACTTTATTTTAGAGATGGTCTAAATTGTGTGTGTGCATTTGATTGATTCAAAATAATTTTTCTTAAAGGTAACCCACACTGTAGTTTTTGTGGTTGAAGGTTTGTCTTCATACCATTTCATGTCTTATGAAAGCATGTTTCCACACATAGTAAATAACTTGAAGTATCGTTTAGAGGTAATAACACCTGCTGTTTACGGAGCATCCATAATAGAGGAACTCGCGGCTGTTCCTTTAACAGGAACTCAAAGTGATAAATTAATAAGACGTATGTACATGTATAATTACATTTACATATAAAATTTTTCTGATATATTTTCCACTAAAATAAATTTCTCTTTATGTTTATATTCTATGTATAAAGTAAAAAATTTTAACTAAATATTTTTAGAATACAATAGTTATAAAGTTTATCTATTTTGTGATGTAAATGGAAGAGATAATTCTCATTTTTCAGAACATGGCTCTGTGGAAACTGCTTTGCAAACAAATGGAAATGTCATAAAATTGCTGAGAAGCGTTTTCCCAATGCATTCGGCAAATAGCGATGTGAAGAATGCACTTGAACACAATATAGGTTTACCATCTACTGATAAATTTTGTAGAACAAAGCTGCTCTTGTCATTATCACAGATGGTGGAAGAAAATTATCCTGTACCTTTGAAAGGAACATTAGCAGAAAAGTAAGATTTTTTTATTACACACATACAGAAGTTATATTGTGCAAAATTGTAATATAATTACAATTTGGTTTAAGATATGGTTCATATCTATTGACAAAAGATGTTTATGAGGAGGCTACAGCAACATCGCCAATGTTCGGTTTAGATTGCGAAATGTGTCTGACAACAAGCGGTAATCTGGAACTCACTAGAATCACCATCGTGAATGAAAGTATGACAGTAAGTATCATTAAATGTTTGCGCATTAAAAGGAAACATTAATTAAATAATTAAATTCGCGTTTGAATCTTTGCCATAGGTTATTTATGAGAGTTTTGTGAAACCGGAAAACATGATAACGAATTATTTAACTCGGTACAGCGGTATTACCGAAGAGAAGTTGAACAATGTCACAGTTACATTGCACAATGTTCAGCAAAGATTGAGAACGTTACTTCCTGCGGATGCGATTCTTGTAGGACAAAGCTTGAATTCTGATTTGCACACGTTAAAAATGATGCATCCTTACATCATTGATACTTCTGTAATATTCAATCTCACAGGAGACAGGTAATCTATGTGGAATATCATAAATATTAATGTTATAGAATATGTCTCTTGTGCATTTGTTTGATTTCGTTTTTTTACACAGGTATAGGAAAACTAAATTGCAGATTTTGGCGCGCGACTTTCTTGGAGAAATTATCCAAGATAGTAAAGCTGGACATTGTTCGGCAGAGGATTCGATAGCTTCTATGAAATTGGTCCAGTTAAAATTAGCGAATAGTGTCGATTACGGGGACGCCGTGTTGCTCGGTAATCGCAATATGAGGATGGAAGAAGAAACGGATAAGGAGAAATCGCAACGGACATTGCAGAAAACGGAAATGAAAAAATACGCCACGTCGATATTTAATCATATAACGAAAAATAAAAACACCGCCGCCATCATAGGTAGCTATGAAATAATGTCGGAGTATTCCAAGTATCTGAATTCATCTCTTAATATTATGGACGATAAAAATTTCACAAAGAATGATCAAGTTAGTACATGATATTAAATATTTCTATCTAGAACAAATGTATTCGTACCAAATAAATATAAAATAAATTAAAAAAAGATAGAAATAACCAAGAATCATATAGTAATTTTAATTATTTATATGTTTAACATCGATATGTTACGATGATTACAGGTACGTCTCGTAATAGCGGATAACGATAAAAACGCAGTTGATCGAACCACAGAAATTGCAATGGAACACTCTTT
>NW_021848419.1:1155803-1174731 GCF_003651465.1 Formica exsecta
CGTATTATGTCATGTGAGAATTAAAGAAGAACAATTGAAAGACGAGCAGATAAATAAAACGTTGCACACTGTGAATAAATGGAGCCGCAAGCTTTGGCAGCATAATGCGATAAACAGCCTTGCATGCGTGATATTTGGTGGACAGAATAATGCTGCGAACGGTGCCTGTTTCTTGAATATCAAAACAGAAGTGTCACCAGATCTTGTTATACGAGCTTAGAAAACTCAACGATTCGTTGCTCTGGATCTATTTCGATTATTAAATAACCTATGAAAACGAAAAAGAAACTGATCTTATCAATATGGAATACAAAAGTGCAAAGAAATCCGTTCATAGCTATGTATCAGTTCGGATACAATTGTACAAATAAGTATTGTTGATAGCTATTTTATATTCTTGATCTTTTTTGTATTATGTATTTTGTTTGGTAAAAAAATTATCAAATTATTTGCAGAATATATTTATTTGTATAACATGTTTTATATATATATAGAACACGAATCTTTTACAAAAAAGAGAAAAAATGAATCAGAAGTATATTCAATGTATTTATATATATGCAATAAGCATGCTTATCACATATATATAAATACATTGAACATTACAAAATTATATTAACACAAACAAACGAAAGATACAGCATCGCTCTCAATGTTATTTCTTGATAACATTGATATATTATTTTATTCTAGATAACACTGATTGCTCAAAACATGTCAAATAGTGATAAAAGTCGTATACGTAAATAGTAACTTATTTTTATATTAATTTATTATAAAGTTTGTTGAATTTATGAAATATTGAAATGAAACTTAAAAATAATCAAATTCAAAATGCATTATTAAAAAATCGGCTATTTGATGTTGCTCGCTGCTTTTCAAGATACATTTTGTAAGCCGAAACCGGTTCCCGATTGTTCCTATCAAGCATACGTTGCCTGAACGAAGCTGCTGCGGAGCTACTTTTTGACGATTGTTTCTTAGCCTTCCGCATATTTATTACAGTGAATTGCGTGGTGCTACCAGACGAGCTCAATGCAAGGATGCCATCGTCCCTTGCAGTCGTCGCCTTCGATTTTGAACTGTGTCCCGACAATGACGTAATCTGTTCCTGGTTTTGCGACAATTTCTGTCTTTTTTTCGCTCTCGTTGGCAGATCCGTAAGATTTTCGACCACGTCGTCCGGAAGTCGTTTTACTCTACCTGTAGACGATGGTAAAAAGTCGTTCTTCTCAATAACTTTTTTTCTTTGTTTTTTGTCAGGAATCTTTAAAACTTGTTCCTGAATCGTATTTTCAACATTTTCTCGCTTTTTCTTCTTTAATTCTTTCTTAGCTCTAACGCGCATCTCTGCAGCATGGATAGCTTCTAGTGCTTCATCCCGTGCTTTAGCAAAAACAGCGTTTTTGGATTTAATCGTGTCTGACGCAATATTTTGTAGTTTATTAGATGCCGGACTCTTATCGGATTTTAATTTCGAAATTCCAACTTGTAACGGCGAAGTTTTCTCTTCCTTCTTCTTCTTTTTCTTTAATAACTTTTCCGACACAATTTCTTTACTTTCCGCTGTCTTTTGCCGTTTAGATTTGTTTTCGACAGCTATGTTCGCGGGTAAATCCAACTCTAAACTATCTACAATTTCATAATTTTTCCTCTTGCGTTGCGCTAACTCCGTTTTGTTTTTGCGAATATTCTTTTGAGGTACATTCTCTTCGTTTACATTTTTGTCTTGTTCAATTACGCTAAATTGCTTCTTCTTCAGTTTTTTTTCTTTTTCATTAATTTGACTATCTTTGCAAGTATCATCTTCTATAATTGGTAGCTGTGCAGGTTTAACACGTTTCTTCTTTTTAGGAGCATCTGATTCCACCATGTCTTCAGATAAGGTTTTATCGATAATATTTTCGCTCGAAATATCTTCTGTTTGCGCCTTACATTTCTTCTGTTTCTTTCTACGCTTCTGTATGGCATCATCATCACTAGGCGGAGTTACCAGATTAGGTATTTCCTTTTCATCATTTTCTAACTTTGTTTTAATTTGCGCAATATCTTTTGCCTTTTTAACAGGTAATAGTTTTTTCTTTCCTGAATCGATTTCTATGTCCAATTTTAATGTTGGCACACTCTCACTTAATTTATCTTTTCTAAGATATCTTATTGTAGGTGATTCAGTATGAGTAATATTTATTGTTTTGTGTAATTCACCCATCTTGGAAAGTTTCGGTTTCGAGAGCCCTGCTTTTTCTACAGCTTCCGCTAGGTCGGATGGTAGACTGTTATTAAGTTCTTTTTCATTACTTATACGATTAAACTCTCTCAAACTGATGTCCTCTTTTAATATAGAATCCTTCTTCGATTTCTTTTTCTTAAACGAAGTATCCTGTGTTGTTTTTGTATTATCTATCTTGGTATCCTTAATTTCCGAAATTCTTCCGAATGTTTTAAGTGTTTCATTAAACTCGAATTTCTGTGTACAAGTATCAAGTTTTGGAGTACTACATTCCATTGATAAGCGCGATTTTGGCAACTTTTTTGTAGATGTTATTTCAGATTTATTTACTTCTTCTGTTACATTTTGTTCTGTTACATCTTTCGGAGAAAATTGTACATTCGATTTCTTTTTCTTCTTAATTGACGAGTTAGGTGTATCTAATAAAATAGTATCTTCATTTTGTTGCATACAAGATTTATTTTTAATCAACGAGTCTGAATTTGACATATCCAATAAAATGGTTTTATTTTCCATTATATCGGATTTTTTCTTCTTGATATCTCGCTTTATTTTTGTGGATTTTATTTCAGGCGAAGACATTTTTGTGTTAAAGCGAAGCGGAGTATATTTAATAGATTTTTCTTCTGTATCTCCTGCTTCGTCTAATATATCATCATCAATTTCTTCTGTATCTCCTCCTTCGTCCAATATATCATCTCTTTCATTTTTTACTTCCATATTTTCCACATCTATGTACGCTTGTTCATAATTTTTATCTTTTATTTCCTTTTTTTTTGCAACTTTATTCTCTTCTTTTACACTTTGCTTATTTTCGCTTTCATCGTCCACTTCCTCCTCTTCTGCATCTCCGGCTTCTTCCATATTTTGCTTATTTTCCTCTTCACTATTACTTTCCTCCTTTTCTTCGTTATCATCATCATCATCTTCATCATCTTCTTCTATTTCATCATCATTAACTATAAAATCTGCGAGATCTGAACCATCATCATCAGGATCTGAAACTTCCGATTCTGAAGCTCGCGGGTACATTATCATCAGAAAACTTTTGTTCTTTTCCATCCAGATTATATTCTCTCTTGATATCAGAATGTATTGATGTATTAATATTAGTACTATTATCAGTATCACTGCTTGTTGTTGCAAATAGAAAATTTGGAATTCCACTTTCATCACTGCTATCCGATTCCTCATCAAGATCTGATCCCGTACATACTATTGAAGAATAACTTTTACTTTCAAAATTCATAGCTGGTATAACTATTTCGCTATTATCGCTTTCATCATCATTTAAATGTGTTGGTGTTTTGGCGTTCAAGTTTGACAAGTTTTTTTCTTCAGATTCACTTGTATCTGCATCTTTATTTTGTAATTTATTCAAGGAACGCTTTTTCTTTGGTGATTTTTTTCTTAAATCTTTTTTTGCATCTGTGCTATCTAATTCTTTCCCCGAGTAATCCTCTGGAGATTCATTTATAGAAATATTCTGCATAGCTTTATCTCCTTGCCTTGAAGGCGTATTTTTTGTTGAAGATTTATTTAATGATTTTCTTCTTTCCGTCAATTTTGATAAAGATTTATTTTTCTTATTTTCTTGCAAACTTCTGTTTAATTCATTTGCTTTATCTTCAATTTCATCTGATTCATCATGTATTTTAAATGATTGTTCCCTGTCTTTTGCAACAGTTTGTCCTGATTTGTTTAATCTGGAAACAGGTCGGTCATTATTTTGATTTGAAACTGTTTCAAACTCATTTATAGATTTATTTACAGCCGCGATTAAATCGTCCTCATCTTCCATAGAACTAGGTAAAGAATCCTTATATTTTCCAATCACATTTTTTAATCTTATAATTGAATTAATTGCTTTATTATCACGATCTATTTCTTCTTCCTCTATCATAATCAACGATTTTTTATCACGACTCTCCACCTTTGCGTCTACGCGATTCTCTAATAATTCTTCATTTATCGTAGGCAATTGTTTAGCAATTATTTGTTCATGATCCATTGTCTTCGCATCTAATCGGCTCTTTAATAACATGGTATCGTCGGAATCATATTCGAAAGATTCTGCTTCTTTTGCAGTTTTCATGTTTTCAGCAGCCAACCACGCCTTCTTATCCACCAAAACAAGATCACATTCAGCTTCGCTTTCACTTTCTGGTTCCTTCAATAACTGAGAATTAGAGTGTACTGAGTTGACGTCAACATCAATTTCCTCCTCAATCTTTTTTTTGTTCGAGTTGTCGTTAGAAGTATCATGAAATACACTAATACCAACACTAACATTACGATCGGTATTCATATTTGTATCGTTCTGGTTTTCCAATCGCAAATTCTCTTTTTCTTTCTCTAAATATATATTATCTGTACTTTTCCGTTTTAAATCTTGTTTTATAGTATTTTTGTGGTTACTTTTTGCTTCTGCTCTTTTAGATGGCATATTTATTGTGAATTTTTCAGAAGCTTCTGTTACATTAGAAGGTTGAGTATCTTGAATTACTGCATTATCCTCATTCGATTCATTGGATTCGGATTTACTTGTCTCCAGGGCAGCATTGGAGGATTCTAGAACTGTTTCTATTGCTTGCTTAGAGTTTCTCCGTTCTTGTTTCGTAAAATCAGTACTATTAATAATATTATCCTGAGTTATAACTGACCGTTTCTCTATTATATTGGATTGATCATTAGAATTTTTATTAATTGATGACATAACTATTAAATCCATTGAATCAGAAATGAGCATAGAATGAGGCATGTTTGAGGAAGCTTCGTTTTCATCCTGATACGAGCTTTGCTCTTCTAACACTAATTTCATTTCGTTGTCATCAATTATGGAAATAGAACTCAAACTTTTCTTGTTATCACTTTCCTGTTTTGTTTTACTTTGCTTCTTAGATAAACATGAAATTTTATTCAATTCAATCTTGTTAGAATCTTTATTGATGTCAGTATCCGTAATAATATGCTCTGTTTTATCGACTTTATCTAATTTAGTGATCTCTTCCATTATGTTTTCAGTAGATTTACTTATCTGTTTAATAGGTGTTTTATTTTTCGCAATAACTTTATCAACTAATCCTATATCTTCTTGTTGTGATAAAATTGATTTATTTATATCGTTTGTAGTTGATTTACTGTCTGCTTCATGTACCAAACTCTGTCTTTTAGTCGTATCATTAACCGAAGGATAATCTAAACATTCTTGCTTACATGTTAAATCTGAACTTAAAGAGTCTGTAGAAATATCCATCTTTTCCTCAATGCCATCAATAACTTCTTTGGACAGAATGCCGTGTTTCATTGTAGCTTCTATGGATTCTTTCGAGTGACGTCGTTTGTTTAAGCTTGACTCATTTTTGATAAATTTAGTTTCCTTCTCATTTGATGATTTATTCGCAAATATTGGAGCCGGAGATTTCGTACTTAGTGATATTACATTAGTAATAGGTTGTATGTTGCTTTCTAACGTGTCATTAATAATATTCAGAGTTTGATTTTCCTTGTTACTCGGACTTTCTTCTTGCTCTTCAACAGAAGTATTCAATAAGTTTTCAACCTTAATCATTAACTCCTTTGTGAGCGATTTTTTTAATGACATTTCTGTTCCTGATGAATTTTTAATTATTTCCAGTTTGTCTTCTTCTTTAGAATTTGAAAGATTTGAAAAACTGTCCTGTGTGGACACTTCAGTTGCACTATTACCAGATGATAGATTTTCCTCAGATTTGCATTCTTCAACTATTGCAAATGTAAAAAAAAAAAATACATAAATTTTAATTTGTATCATCTTATATGATTTGATATAAACTTAAATAGTTGCAATACAGGTAGTAAATCTAATACAATTAATTTGAGATGTAATAGATGTAACATATTTTTTAAAGATATAAATATAATTATAATATTTAAAATTATAGGGGAGAAAACATTTTCGGCTTTACTTACCAAGAATGATTTCATTGTCTTCTATTATTTTATCAGTATGTTTATCGTGTATGTCATCTTTTTTCTTTGATAGTTGAGAAATTTTATCTGATTCTGAATATGTGAAAAGATGAAACAGTATTAATATATAAAAAATATATAAAAATAGAGATTTAGTAAGATAAAAATATTTCTGTTTTCCTTTTTCAAAAAATTAATTGTATATTGGAAATTCTATAAGTGTTTACCATGACTGTTATCCTCTTCAATATCATTTTTATGTATACTTTGACGTTTTTTGTTAATTCTTTGGCTTTCTTGGGAACGTAATGCTTTATCTGGAGAAGAATCTGAGTTTCCTACAATGTATTTAACAAAATAGATTTGTTATAAATTTTGATTATTCATATAAACATTACATAAATTGCAATAATATAATAAATTGTAATAATATAACATACATATTAGATATTAAACTATGCTAATATGCTCACATGTGGTTTTAAACATATATAGATCTTCTTGTTAGACACAACTTTAAAAAATTACCTGAATTTGTAAATTCATCAGCCTCAACTATTGTAGTATCCAAACGTACATAAGGTATAAGATTCTTTTTTTCATTTTCCTCTTTAACTGGAGATTCTGGCATTACTAGAGATACCCGTTTACGTGTTATAATTGGTGTGCCAGGATGACTTCTATTTTGCTCGGATAAAGATTCTGGATCGACAGAACTAGCTCTTGTTCTACGTGTAGTTCTAACCACTGGTGATTTTGTCTCAGAACCAGCTCGTATAAGACGCTTACTAATAATTATTTCAAATAAAACATATTACATCAAATAGTTTCATACATATATTGTGTACTTTATTAAATATAATGCTATACCTTGCCGCTCGAGTGTTGACTTTAGTAGGTGTACCAGAAGTTACAGCAGCCAAACTGCTCCTTGTAGTTCTCTTCTTAGGTGTCCCTAAGACATCGATGTCTGTTGATTCACTGATATCTGAAGAAATGGAAGCTTTCCTAGTACGCTCTTTCAATGTTTCCGAGACAATATTATCCATGGTCGCTGTTCTACTTCTGGTGTTCCTGATTGGTTGACTACTGCTGATGCTACCAGTATCACTTTCAGAAGAATTTGGTGAATATTTAACCTTTATTCTGCTGCTACGGCGCAATGGAGAATTCACAGTAGAATGTATATTAAGCTTCTGAATTCGCGTACGACCTGTGGCAACAACACATAAAATAATAAGAAACTAAGCTGTTTAAATCAAGACAATATAAAAATAAGATCTTCTGAAAGTAACAGTTCAGGTAACAATATCCAATTTTGAATCTTAGCAACACTTTGTATTCTTATATATATTTAAATAGTGAAGGAAAGTAATACGTTTGTAACTCTTTCTTTATGTTTATATAAAAAATATCTATATATTAGGTCTACTGGAAAGTTCTGTCCGTTTTTGGAATAAAACAAAATACAAATTTTTATTACCGTCAATAAACTTTATTAAATAATGTAATTGCCATTATTATTAATGATTTCTTGCCAGCGTGAGGGCAATTTGTATATCCCTTTTTCGAAAAATGTTTTATCTTTTGATGCGAAAAATTGAACCAGTGCTTGTTTGATATCTTCTTCATTTTTGAATTTTTTGCCCCTCAAAAAATTTTGTAAGGACAAAAACAAGTGATAGTCGGAGGGTGCTAAGTCCGGGGAATATGGTGGATGCGACAGAATTTTCCAGCCTAGTTCTGCAATTTTTTGACGAGTATCCAAAGCAGCATGTGGCCTGGCATTATCATGATGCAGTATGATGTTCTTCCTATTGTACATCGCCGGCCTCTTTTCTTGGACTGCTGTATTTAAATTATCCAGTTGCTGACAATACTTCTCCGAATAATGGCAATTACATTATTTAATAAAGTTTATTGACGGTAATAAAAATTTGTATTTTGTTTTATTCCAAAAACGGACAGAACTTTCCGGTAGACCTGATATTATAGATTGTCTTCTAAAAAAAAGAAACTCACTAATGAATCAGTCAAGACTAAGTATAGAAGTTACATGCTCATCCAAACTAATAGCACATAACGTGAATATTGAATCAAATCAACGATATATTGTGAGTTACAGGTCAAAGGGAAAAATAAACAAGTCATCAATATCTTCGAAAGCGACAAGATATTTTAGCAAGCAATGATAGCGATCCTGGGAAATCTGCAGAGAGATCCAAGGAAATCGTTAAAAGAGGGAAAAAAAAGAATAAAGAGAGAAAATTGACTTGCGCCACGTTTCCCGATGCGATCGATGACGATGACGGTAGCCGGCGTGAAATGATGTCGAATCGACCGTTTCAATCAACCGTCTTGCGTGTCTTGTGCGCGCAATGTGCGAAAAAACGACTCATACAAACCTGTTTTCGGCTCTGCATCGTCGTCCGAATCTCTGGTGGAGCGCGGCATCCTCGCAATTATATATATCGCGCTAATAAAATAATCTCTTTCGCAGAAAGTAAGAAAGATATGCACGTGGCGGGCGCCGATGAAGAAAGGTTATCAGAAACCACGTGTTTTATCGCCGATACGAATTTCGAAAGTTCACCGAGAGCGACAGAGCCGACAATCGATGGACGACACGACGACACCGATTTTCCGTTGTCCCGCGCGCGATGCGCAGACACCTACCGGTAAATATCCGCGATAGATCAGGATCTTTCCTTGGAATCGACTTTATCGATTAAGGAAAAATATTGTAACGTACCGCGCGCAGTCGCCGCTAGGTGTTATAATTCGCAAAGAACTTCAGAGGGATTAAATTCAATTTCGTTCTGTACGCGTAACGAAACGTTTGCAGAAATGATGAAAAGTTTTCGCGCCTTTTATTTCTCTGAACGGGAATTGCATCTTAAGGAGATATTCGAAGGTAAACTGAAAGAATTCGAGCAAACTTTCTCTTTCTATTGGAATATATCGGTAAGTTATTAAAATACATCTCCAGCATTTTGATGTTCTCGATCATATATATATTATATGTAAACAATACAAAAGAAAATTGACGCCCATAAGGGGCATATTGTTGTTGCGTGATCATTCTCTACAGATTTTCATAATTATATTAAGATATGATTATAATGATATTATAAGGCCGCTTTAGGCGATTTTTAATTCGCCACAAAATTCGGAACAGAATTCAATTTACAACTTTGTGTGTCGTATCATGCAGAAAATATATTTGAAGAAGTAAAATACATATCTACATATATACAAACATACCGAAATATACACAAATATATATAATATATTAGCAAATGCGGTATATATAAAATTATAAATAGAATACTGTCTTGAATTTTATCGAACATTATCGTTTAAAGTCAATTTAATATACGAAAATTTTTTTACGATAATATTCATAATTAATATTTAACTAATTTCTATGCACTTCAAAATATTTTTTCAGAATGGTATTTTCGTCAAGCCCGGCTAGCTCAGTCGGTAGAGCATGAGACTCTTAATCTCAGGGTCGTGGGTTCGAGCCCCACGTTGGGCGCGTTTTTTTTTTATTTTAAGTGATACGATTAATCGCGAGATTAATCATCGTATAGTTAAGGATCTCGGTATTAATATGAGCAATAAAGATGAGTCATCATCAATGTTTCCAAGATTCTCTTCCGCCTTATTCTTGTTTCAATCTTGAGGTCGACATTTAGTTTTCGAAGGAACAAACGGGCAAACGCGAACTACAAGTAACGTCACCTCCATTAATCTTCCTCCTGCTCGGATTAGATTTAACCTAAGGGATTCTCACGATCTTGTCTCGACCGAAATTACGATCGCGACCTCTTCGTGACTCTGCATCATGAAAGCTGATTCATCTCGAAGGGGAACAATCCGGAATAATTGAAAATAGAACACATAAAATATTTAATAAATCAAATAATTTATGTACCAACTCTATGGAATCTATTATTACATTAAATCTATATTGAAATAGTACTTGTTGGTAACAGCAACCAAGATTGTATAATGATTAATTAATTACGTAATACTTCTTTTTCCTTTCTCTCGAGGCGAAACGTGATTATGCGTTTGCGCCAATTGCAGAGCAATGCTATTGACGCGCATGTTTCGAGCCGCGAGCTTGAAGATAGGCAACGAACAATAATCCGACAAAGAATAATGGATAGCAATGAGGTATTGTCCCGTGTCGCTTTCAACGAGTCCAATTAAAGCGCGTCCTTCCGTCGGCTTAAAGTCAGAGACGCGGTGGAGTTTTTTCACCGGCAACGAGTGGGATGGAGAATTGTGTAACCCTAGGTTTCAATAATAAAAGTCTCGTTACGTTTTGCGTTTACGCTCGCTATAAATTATCACGTTTCCCGTCCGAATGTTTTTTTTTGTCCGATAGCGATTGCGCGTCGCGGAATAATTAAAGCATAACGAATTGACAATGTGGTAAAATTCGTATTGATTTTCCCGCGACCTTTTCTGTTCCCAACAATATATCATATTTACCGATATTATATTAGGTCTACCGGAAAGTTCTGTCCGTTTTTGGAATAAAACAAAATACAAATTTTTATTACCGTCAATAAACTTTATTAAATAATGTAATTGCCATTATTATTAATGATTTCTTGCCAGCGTGAGGGCAATTTGTATATCCCTTTTTCGAAAAATGTTTTATCTTTTGATGCGAAAAATTGAACCAGTGCTTGTTTGATATCTTCTTCATTTTTGAATTTTTTGCCCCTCAAAAAATTTTGTAAGGACAAAAACAAGTGATAGTCGGAGGGTGCTAAGTCCGGGGAATATGGTGGATGCGACAGAATTTTCCAGCCTAGTTCTGCAATTTTTTGACGAGTATCCAAAGCAGCATGTGGCCTGGCATTATCATGATGCAGTATGATGTTCTTCCTATTGTACATCGCCGGCCTCTTTTCTTGGACTGCTGTATTTAAATTATCCAGTTGCTGACAATACTTCTCCGAATAATGGCAATTACATTATTTAATAAAGTTTATTGACGGTAATAAAAATTTGTATTTTGTTTTATTCCAAAAACGGACAGAACTTTCCGGTAGACCTGATATTATAGATTGTCTTCTAAAAAAAAGAAACTCACTAATGAATCAGTCAAGACTAAGTATAGAAGTTACATGCTCATCCAAACTAATAGCACATAACGTGAATATTGAATCAAATCAACGATATATTGTGAGTTACAGGTCAAAGGGAAAAATAAACAAGTCATCAATATCTTCGAAAGCGACAAGATATTTTAGCAAGCAATGATAGCGATCCTGGGAAATCTGCAGAGAGATCCAAGGAAATCGTTAAAAGAGGGAAAAAAAAGAATAAAGAGAGAAAATTGACTTGCGCCACGTTTCCCGATGCGATCGATGACGATGACGGTAGCCGGCGTGAAATGATGTCGAATCGACCGTTTCAATCAACCGTCTTGCGTGTCTTGTGCGCGCAATGTGCGAAAAAACGACTCATACAAACCTGTTTTCGGCTCTGCATCGTCGTCCGAATCTCTGGTGGAGCGCGGCATCCTCGCAATTATATATATCGCGCTAATAAAATAATCTCTTTCGCAGAAAGTAAGAAAGATATGCACGTGGCGGGCGCCGATGAAGAAAGGTTATCAGAAACCACGTGTTTTATCGCCGATACGAATTTCGAAAGTTCACCGAGAGCGACAGAGCCGACAATCGATGGACGACACGACGACACCGATTTTCCGTTGTCCCGCGCGCGATGCGCAGACACCTACCGGTAAATATCCGCGATAGATCAGGATCTTTCCTTGGAATCGACTTTATCGATTAAGGAAAAATATTGTAACGTACCGCGCGCAGTCGCCGCTAGGTGTTATAATTCGCAAAGAACTTCAGAGGGATTAAATTCAATTTCGTTCTGTACGCGTAACGAAACGTTTGCAGAAATGATGAAAAGTTTTCGCGCCTTTTATTTCTCTGAACGGGAATTGCATCTTAAGGAGATATTCGAAGGTAAACTGAAAGAATTCGAGCAAACTTTCTCTTTCTATTGGAATATATCGGTAAGTTATTAAAATACATCTCCAGCATTTTGATGTTCTCGATCATATATATATTATATGTAAACAATACAAAAGAAAATTGACGCCCATAAGGGGCATATTGTTGTTGCGTGATCATTCTCTACAGATTTTCATAATTATATTAAGATATGATTATAATGATATTATAAGGCCGCTTTAGGCGATTTTTAATTCGCCACAAAATTCGGAACAGAATTCAATTTACAACTTTGTGTGTCGTATCATGCAGAAAATATATTTGAAGAAGTAAAATACATATCTACATATATACAAACATACCGAAATATACACAAATATATATAATATATTAGCAAATGCGGTATATATAAAATTATAAATAGAATACTGTCTTGAATTTTATCGAACATTATCGTTTAAAGTCAATTTAATATACGAAAATTTTTTTACGATAATATTCATAATTAATATTTAACTAATTTCTATGCACTTCAAAATATTTTTTCAGAATGCTATTTTCGTCAAGCCCGGCTAGCTCAGTCGGTAGAGCATGAGACTCTTAATCTCAGGGTCGTGGGTTCGAGCCCCACGTTGGGCGAGTTTTTTTTTTATTATGTATGTATATATATGTATATAAGAATTGTATAATATTATGAAACAACTTCCTCTTCTAATTTATTTTATTTTTACAAGGAGAGCGCAAAACAAGGATGAATATCTTATGCCGTACTCTTCACCATGGTGATTCTTTATCAACACTAATCATCCGTCTACGAATTAGAGACACATGCGATATAAGGTGACTGCATAAGGTGAAAGGCCGTCCCTGATCAAGTAAGGAATTTGTTTCTTTCTTGGCTGATTTACCAGCGCGCACGCGTGTGTTTTTGTCGAAGTTTAAGAATACGCGTGTAGTCCACGAAGGACTCGTACACTGATGAGAAAAAAGATATTTTTTTAGATTGACTTTGGCCCGTTTGCGGCTGCCACCATAATCTCTAATCAGTATAGCGACGAACAGTTATCGAGGCTATATCGTCCATTTCAGCTATGTTATAATTTCATGAAGCAATTTATTAGAAAAGTTTGTTTTATATTTAGAAATCACAATATATTTAATATCGTATATAGTGACAATTAGCAATAATGATCGATATGAGAGATTGCAAAATTTCAGAAAAATAATAATGTCTATATGAAGTGAATGCGATATGAAATAATTTTCAACGTTACAATTGTGACACTTATATTATTTTTCTTTAAGATTTAATAATTCTTAGATAAATAATTATCTCATTTTTTAAAATGATTTTATAATAGTCGTTAAATAGAATATGAAAAATATAATACAATTAATTACTTATTATTAAATAACAAGGTATATTATATCACACGTTTTTGTTTCTATTCAGAATACAACACGTGTTGTCTATTAGATTGTTTCCGGCTATTAGATTGTTTAATCTAACGTAATAATCGAATTTCGTGTGCTTTGGATTACATATTATTTCATAGAAATAAAAAAAAATACGTTAAGGAGTCGAAATAATTTAGCAGATATAATAATCAAGATCCAGACTAATTGAACATTTGCTGTATTCAATCAAGACGTCGAACCAAGCACGATTCATCTCAATTACACGCGAGAGATTCTAGCGTATCATTAAGTTCAGTCTCGAATCATTTCGCATGCCCCGCGGATGTGTACAGTAGCCCCATATAATGACGCGTGTATTATGTTTTTGCTTCCGACATCATCATTCATCTAAAGAGCAAAAACTCGGATTTGATAATTATAATCGAGAAAAAATTTTAATTTATAAATAAATATACATAAATGAACGAATTAAAAAATTATGATGAATATTTATATCTAGATAGATGTATAGAATATTTTCAAATTCGTGCTGATTATTTAATTTTAATAACAGATGCTCTCACGAATCCAGAGTAAATTTTTTTTTAAGAGAATAATTATTGAAAGACATAATGTATTGTGCTTCTCTCTCTCTTTCTTACTAAATAAATAAAATAAACAAATAAATAAATACCTTTTGTGCAATAAACAAAAGGTTCTTTTTTTTCTTCTGCGATAAATCAATAGATAGGGAGAGTTTATGTTAGCAGAGAATCAGAATACATTTTGTAAGCGTCATTTATCGTTCGTCTCAACACGCTTAAACTTCTAAATCATGCGTTTGCACTTTGATAACTTACAGTTCAATGTGTCTACATATGCATTCGTTTCGTTACGGTTCTGGTTATATTTATAATTTATAACGATTTTGCTAACAGGATTTAGTATGAAACATGATCCCTTGGTTGATGAACGAGAGGGATCGGGTCACGTACAAGCAACTTTGTTGATGTAATACGAATCGATGCGTACGCGCGCAAGAAGTAAGTAAGATAAGGAGCGTCGGGACGAAATCTCTCGCCGTGTCTGACTAAGCTGAGCGCTTACTACTTGCCGCTTTGATACGTTTGATACTTGCGCGGATTCATTCGTGATGTACAGTTTTTGGGCAACGATTGATTATAGCTGTAATATTTTGATAAGTATATATTTCGATAATACACATTTTTAATGTTTCACATTTATATTTCTCCGGGAATTCTGGATTAAATCGATTTCAATATACGAGTCCTTAAATTGCAAAGATTCTTAAACACTCCTGGTTCAAAGATCTTGCAAAGCTTGAAGTTTTTCCATAGCAACCTACTTTCGCGAACCATATTTTTCAGCTGCTATCGACTCCATGTCTATAACCGGATAACGTAGCTTGACCTAATTTCGTTAGGGCTGTACGCTTGCGTATTGTCGAATCGATATTATCCCGGTTGACAGGCGACAAATTCGACAATATATTTTTATAGATTTAGTTAACGAAAGAAATGGATGAGAAAAGATTCACTAATTAAGTTTTCCTTTATTAATAGAATTTTTAGAACATTACATTAAAAATATATAAATTTAATAAGATTAATTATCCTTTTTTTTTTATTTCTATTTCTTTTTATTAATCTATTATGCTTAAGTTAACATAATTATAAACATAATCAATATATGCATACATGTTGTATGCATATATTGATTATGTTTATAAATTATTCTAAATAAATTAAATAGAATAATAATATGTGTTATTTATGAAATATTAAACTTTGTTATTGATATTTTTCTTTGCTATTCATTAAAATATGTAATCAATATTTATTGCATGCCTTACGGGATGAATCACGACAAGTTGTTAGGAAGATAATGCCTTTCTTTATCAGTTTCTTCTCAGGAAGCTATGTGTCCCTTGACCTCCTCTTATTGCTTCTCGGATTGGATCGTATATTTCTTTATCTATCGTGCAGCGGATATGCCTCTGAATACCGTACAAGTTCATTTTGAGAAGCCGAGTATGATTATGTAACGGCATCCGTTTTATTGAAATCAGTTTAGGATTTTAAAATGTCGCGACGAATGAGTCATCCAATTATAAATCCTAAAAAGTTTAAAAAGAAACTTGTTTATTTCTTAACTCGCAATGTAATTTTAATAATTATCAACGAGAAATAGCAAACGTTATTATCAAACACTTCTTATATACAACACCGTACTGTTATCTATAACGTCGTGATCTAAAGTGCTAGTGTTGCAAATTATTACATTCACTCGCGGTATTACGAATCAATTGTTCAACCGAAAATGGTGTGCGAATTTGCGTTGAATTGATTGGCCTTCAACCCCGCGCCGATATTATGATTCGTGTCAATGTACCTTCGAACAATTAGAAAGCAAAACAAGACGATACAAAATGCTTATATATATTTATTTAAATTTAATCCTTTTATATACATTTATGCTTTTTTTTTTCTTCATATTCACGGTTGTTATATTTCGTGATCATTTTTTATTCCAAATTATATATACATCTTAATTATTTTAAATGTTATATATACATATTCTATGCGAAATATTATATAATTATCTGATTCTATATATTTTTATTATATAAAGAAATAGTAATAGAGGCTTATAATTATTATTGCGATTTAGAAACTATATCGATGAAACTGTAACTTTATGAGGGTATAGTTTTTATTAGGTAGGTCAGAATCAGTCGTGCTTTATTTTGGAAAGCCGATCTTAGCTATTTTTGTGAGTCTATCTTATCTAGGTCATGGGCATTTGGATAGAAGAGCCTGTTCTTTCTTCTCGTGTACGGTTAACTCGGATTTTAACTCGAGTCATTGACACGTCGAATGAAACGAGAGAAAAATGTCGATCAAAGACTTTTTAAGACACGATTTTTGAAACATTTCTCGCCTGTGTCATTTGGAGGAAGATAGAGAAAGAGAGAGAGAAAGAAAAATAGAAAAAGAAGGGGAAAAACATTTAATATTTTTTTATCCCGTCATAGTGTGTAAAAGCGTCGGGACATACCAGGCGTCTGCGCATCGCGCGAGCCGCGCTATGTATAGACGGTGATACGCCTGGGGCATCGGTTCCTTCGTGCGAATTATATGTATGTTCATTGCAGGGCCGGTCATCGGCCAAAGCGCATCGAGCCGCTTCTCGGGTGCGGAAACGTTGTTAAAAGAAACGTCTCATTCTCGAAAGTCGATGCGAGCGTGCAACCAAAGACGAAGGTACATTCGATTCGTCGGAAGAGATTTGTAATTCTCTCACGTTAGTGCTGTATGCTTTTATCGGCGCGTTTTTTTTTTTTTTTTTTAAAGATTACACAATCCGGTTACTTGAGGTAGATGAAGCGTCTTTATGATGAAAAATGTTGGAAGATTTAACAAAAATTGTGAGTGAAATTTGAATGTGAATGTTCAACGAGAAAGTGCAGTTTCTTCATCAGCTGTTTATCGGTTGTCAAATAAATTTAGATGTATTTTTCGATGAACGCGATCGATACAAGTTTGAGGAAGGATTGTGCTTGGGATCGGCAGTAGTTTTTCAACGGTGCGAATAATAAAAGGTAATCTCAAATCTACAAATTATTAAAAGATCTCGTCGATATATAACTCATATTACAATGCAGATTTTAAAAAAGTGTTACTATGATAATTTAAAATTAAATATTAAAAAAAAAAACAATTTTATGTGTGAAAAACGATTACATGTTAAAATTGACTAGAGTTTGTCTGTTATTAAAATTAAGCGCTGTTTGGCAAAACTGAAAAGTCCAAAAATTTTATTTTTAATACGATTGCATAATCGACTGTTTCACCTTCTTAGTAAAGCAAAATTATAATTTTTATCTAGCTAAACGCGCTTTATTTTTGAGCTAAATGCTATGCTTGGGAATCGAGATATATGTGTACTTGGACTGAATATACATATACATAAAGCGTTATCGCGTTTCTAACAATTTTCATGAGTTCTTTGTCGGTCACGATTTTGACTTGTAGAGTGTTCGTCGCTTGTGCTATTAAGGCAACATTTATCGAGCCAGAAATTTCGCGTGTTTGTCTGCCCGCGAAAAAATTATAAATTTCGGCATACATGAAACGGCAGCAGCGAGAGCCTGTTTACAGTGATGGTGCGAATAAACATTTGTTTTTCGCGCCGATTATCTTCACGGACTGGCGACCGAGGAAACACAGATTGTTTAATCGTAGATAATTATCCTTAAGGCCTACGTTAATTGTTCGCCGTATTTTCATTGTCGTGCCGACAATGTCAACGTCAAGTAAATTAGAAAAAATCATCAAGAAAACTGATTCTAACAATAAACGATTAAGGAAAAAAGGGAAAAAGTAAGGAACAAATAATTTTCCGCGATAAATTTAAAATTTAAGCTTTTCATTAAATGAAGAAGTTAAAATAATGATAGATCATACACATCGATAAAAACAATTATAAAATAAATAAATAATTTAATATTTAAATTTAGAAAATTTTTTTCTGTATGTAAACTGTGTAAACAATAATTCTAAATTTATATTTAAAAATAGTGTCAAGTAAAAAATACGAAAATCTTTTAATGATTCGTCGATTATTAATCGTATACATATATAAAGACGCACGTGGTCTTTTTTTTCGACTCGCGACATTCCTTTCTTCCCTCAAGTTTACCGATACTATCGATTCCAATGTTGATGCTACGCGGAAAATCACATCGCATGCAAATTATGCGATAATTTCCGTTGTCAGAGAGACGTGAGATATCGATTATTTTGCATTCTCAGAAAATGAAGTGCAATTGATAGCACTTTTCGAATTCTGGAAAACCACTTGACATTTCGTAGATTTGAATTTTAATTCTTTTTCATACAAAATTTTCTTTACACAAACACAATTTTTTATAATAGATTTTTTTCAAAAAATTGTGGCCCTGCAAATGTATATATTTTTTTTAAACCGAATCGGCACATAGCATTAAAGAGTTAAAACTCGAATAAGTTCATACTTAATATAAATTATGTCTTAAATATAAAATATGAAATTTGCAAATTACGAATTCTTGCGTCGAATATTTTAATCTTTAACTCAATATTATTGTACGGAGACCTCAGATCTCGAAATTACGACGATGGGACATCTCGCGAGGGACTGCCATATAAATACAATGCAAACGATTGTTCCGCGAATAATACGGAGCTTGTCGAAGACCCGCGTGATGCTTGCGTGGTAGCGATAAAATCGTTAGCAAGCTTCCCGATAATATCACGGGGTAGATTTGCCCGACCCGGTGCACAAACCCTCT
>NW_021848419.1:1174976-1188273 GCF_003651465.1 Formica exsecta
TCCTCCGAGTGAGGGCGAGTTACAGTGGCAGAGAATGTAGATATCTGGCCCCAAACTGTACACGAGTTGCGAGTATTGATCACGTCGTCGGCGCGACGTTCTGGCGCGGCCATCTTTAGAGGAAAGAGGAAATCGTTCGCAAAATTGATGCGCACTTTTCTCCCGATGCGGCAAATACCATGTGAAAATTTTTCGAGCCACGAAGATGCGTCTCTTTACTAGGATAACGATAATAAACTGGCTCAGAAAGTAACGCATATCTTACGAATCCGTTTGTCAAATAACTAAATTAAAATTGAAATAAAAATGAAAAATATCTTTTTTTATTTAAACTACTAATTTTTTAAATAAACTTTTGTATAAATTTTTGAATATACTCATCTATTTGTAGATTAACTTATAGAAAAAATATTTACATTAATAATATTATATAATTTTTCTTATTTATTTCTCACGCGGGAAAATGAAAATTGTCATTTTTATAAGATTTTTGCATCCCAACACATTTCATTTGCGAACCAAAAACCACTTATTTCGATTTTTTGTCTAATTTTATCGAACTTTTTATAAAGGGAATTTAAAAAAAATTAATTTTTGATTATAGTAAAGAAATCTGTGTATGTGTCTCGCATTTTTTCCGAAAATATCTATCTCGCTCGTCGTTCCACGATGATGTATCGAGTGCGGAAATCGCGCAAGCCCTAGAAAACAGACTCGAGTAACCCGACACGCGTGTAGATCGTGTATGGTATATAGTGTTTTCTCAGAGTGTCACGCACGATCTCCCGCTAAAGGTGTGAGTCAGATTATGAAAATGTATCGAGCGCGGGGCGTTTAAAGAGCGTTGAAAAACGCTAACGACATGTTTGAGGTAAATCGACTCGGACAGAAATGGAGTCACGAGTGTGTCTGACTCCGTGGTATCGACGCGCTATTATCGTGCAATTATACACGGTTCGATGCAGACGGCGTATAGCTGTCTCCTCGTCGCGTCGCGATCGTACTCTCGTACAGATGAATGAATCTCGAACGATGATGAACGTAAATCTTTCTTGGAAGCGATCCATAATGCATCCCGCGAACCTCTGTCTTATCGCATCGATAACACATTTAAACACCACGTTCCACTATCAGTAATGCGCGATCGTATCATTACACACATGTTTCGTAGCGAGAATAACCGTGTATCTTACAAAACCTCCTTCGTCCTCTAATCTTTCTCAACTAAATATCTCGCTCATGTATACGATTGCATGATTCACAAATGGATTTAATACTCGAGTAAATATTCCCGATAGAAAAATGAGATTCTATAATTTATGAATATCCGTGATATCTTCGCATATTTTCTTTTTTTGCGAGAAGTGATAACAGTGGTAACAGTTTGCAATTATCCATGATCTTACTCAATATCAAGTGAGAATAACGCGGTTATCAGCTCGGCTGTGCCTGATACGTCGATTTAAATTCGCGGATATGTACTATAGCGATGCTCGATAATGTATTCCGCGGACACGTGCATGTGCGTGAGTAATAAGTTTATGCACCGGGCGTTGCGTGCCCGAGCGGGACATACGAGCCGCTTTGGCAACTTGATTCATCCACCTATGACATACAACAAAATCTCGATTACTTTATGATTCAGTATAAAAACACTTTCATCTAATGCATTCGACAAATGTAAACATTGGTACGGCGGTCTCGCGTTGCGAAACTCTAACGCAAATAGTATAGATTTCTTATATAATTATTATTAATATTATAATTTGACACTATAAATATTAAACCTTGCTTTTATCTTTGCTTAAAATATTGTTAATAAACAAAATATTGGATATTAAAATATTGTGTATTAGTAATTATATTGCTATTTAGATAAGACATCTTGTATTATGACTGAAAAAATGATGAAAATAATTTAGAAATTACAAAACAGACAATTTCTCGGTGATTTTCTTTGATTTACTACTTATTCACTGAATCAAATTTGATATCGATTATTTTAGATTATTGGAATGTTTAGATTATTAGGATATTTCTAACTTTGAAATATTTAAAGCCTGATAAAAGATTGCAGAGATACCTACATATTGATATGTCATACATTTCATTATTAATTATTGGAGAATTGATGTTAAAAGAATAGTGTTATGAAATAAAATAAATGATAAACAGTACATACAATGTATACTTATCATAGATATAAAGTTTGCAATTATTTTGTATTAAAAATGCTATTTTATATTATTTTCTTAAATATTTGTTTTACAGTTATATCATCGATCGATAGAGCGGGTGTGCCATTTCTTGATGCACCCGGTAATTATTCGTGACCTCGTGTAATTATCATTGCTGATAAAGCTGCGATAATTTTCATCGGTTATCGAACGCGAGTATTGGTACAACTGTTACGTAAAACAAGAGAAAGAAAAACAGAGAGAGAGAGAGAGAGAAAGAGAAAGAGAGAACTTACTTTTCTTTTATAAATTAGAATTTATAATGTTGCCTGTGCTTTTATTTCATTTTGTTATCGTAATTGCATATTCGGTTCTTAAATATTCAAATGTTTCTCAATAATATAAATAGTCAGAAAGTAAAACAATTTGTACAAATCGCGAGAATCAAGTTCGATTAATATTCGAATGAATTAATGAATTGCTCTTCGTAGCAATACTAATTTCGATCTCAGTTTTTTTTTCATCTAAAGGTTAACAACTAATATGAGTGGAAATTTTTGAAATATGTTAAAATGAAAGACGAAACTAGTTCCGTTACAGAGAGTAATTGAATAAAATTATGCGAAAATTAATAAAGTTGTTGCACGTGGTCAATTAAATTGCGCTGAATTTAAATTGAAACTTTAATCTTTTCATTAACAGTTTTATTGTTGTTTTAATTACATAAAATTGAATAATTTTGCTTTGTAATATAAACTTTTTATAATTTTTTGCAAAGAATTTATGTTTTGATCGTATCAAGACATAGGTGCCTATCTTTTCAACTCACTTAACACGGAACGATGGGAATAAGAGTGACATAAATAAATTAAGCGATCTATTACTGCGGATTAGCATATTCTACATCACTGCAATACAAATCGCTATAGCCATTAAAATAATTAAAACGTTGATGCGTAAACGTTGATGCGTAATACGTGTTTTTATATATCGAATTAATCACTACAAATGGAAAAATTTGCGCAACGGTATTCGCGGAAGATTATCACGGAAGCGTATCCCGTTCACATTTCGGTTTTCTTCCATTTCCAGCATTCCCATCTCACTCTCTCATACTTCTTTACTCTCTATCTCTCTTCTTCTCGCTGTTCACCGCATCCGTTGTCACGCTTCCTGTCCGGACGATAAGGAAAAAAGAGCCGATAAGTTGTTACTCGAGAATTACATATTCGTCTGCATGTTTTTCTAGGTCAAACGCGCAGGTTTTCTTCTCGCGAGATAGAGGGGAGAGGAATTACAGCGCACCGGTAAGATAATGATTCACGCGGTTTCATTTTATCTCGTATATATACTGGAAACGTACTCCGCTCCAAGTCGTTCGATTGATCAATTAGGACTGAAGGGGCAAAGATTTTTTGTCTTGGTTGACCAATCAAACACTGTGTAAAAAATTCAGGATCCAAGTAGTGCGGATATGGTGGTTTCGAGACGGCAAAGACGTGTAACCGTGTGACGCGATGTTTGATTCGCGACCGGTTCATTTGTCGATTGTCATTCGACCGGCATGGTTTCGTCGATTCCGTCTTTCTTAAGAGACCTCGTCGAGAAACGAAGTTCGCAGTTGTGTGCAATAAAACACGCGGATCATAGTGCGATCGATCAGGACGATCGACCTGGTTCGGGCGAGTGCCAATCAGTTATATATAAAGTGCAAACGATGGAGAAGTTAAACGTGTTTGCTCATTTCAAGAAATACACGATACGAAACGATCGCGATGCGACACTTTTGTTGATGAATAGTGCAGAAAACGGGGTGAATTGTGCATCAGGTGAGGCGAGTCCATCACTCGAATTAATTAATTAAATTCGGCTGTCTCTTTATATATGACGCGTGCGCGAAGAATTTTAAATAAATTAATATTCTCATCACGATAGCGTGAAACTGAAGAAAAACTGAATTAATCCGTGCATCTAGAAGAGACAATTAAAGTAGATTAACTAGAGACACTCTTCTTAAGAGCTTCGATCTTATAAACATTTCTCCTTTTTTACTCGTTAGTGTTAATTTGGGTAGAAATCTTATCAATGCGACAAAAAATAAGTCCTTTTTAAAAATATATATAAAAAAATTAATATTTATTTGTGTTTCTTAATAAATATAATACAAACCTGATATTATATAATACAAAAAATGTAATGAAAGATATAATGAAACAAGAGATCAATCAAATTTAATATTAATCGATAATTGTATATTTTTGAATTCTGAAGCTAGGATTTTTTTCTTCACGTTTTACGTAAAGAAATTAAAATCCACAGCTATTTTCGCGTTTTGTCATTTAAAATACGTTGTGCTTCTAGCATCGAGTGTGGCCAGCTCTCGAATGTTATTCGCGAGATGTACCTTTTATCTAGCTCTTCACGAGTACGTCCCTCTATTGACATTCAATTTCTCATCCGCTTAGCGAAATCCTGCCTGAATCGCGGAGACCTTGCGGTCGCTAAATACTCCGACGCACGCACGATTATTCATGAATATCAGGCGTGATATGTTTCTTCCTCAATTCAGCAACAACGTTCGCCACATTTACAACACAGACGATCGCGTCAAGGTTTCCGCGGAACGCGCGCGCGGCACACATTTTTTTCGCACATTCGCACATTGCGAGGGCTGCAGCTGTGCCACGTGTGGCGATTCAATTCGCACATTTCTGCATTGTCCCCGTCATCCGTTGCTATCCTCCCGTCACCCTCGCGATGCAACGATCGATCATGCGCACATCGTTGACGCGAAATTGAATTATTAATAGACGTTTGCGTATATGAATATACACTTGTAAATGTCGCCTTTACAGTGCTCTCTTAATTGCACGCTTAATTGTGGAGAACCTTTGGAGTTACGGCTCGACCATTCGTCGCGGAGACGGTGCTGTATAGAAATTTTATTTCAATCGTATCAACTAGGCGATTCGTCCATCGTTGACTGCAGTAAAAGATATGATGAAAGGTCAATTTTGGTTCAACCTTTTTTTAAAAAGAGATAAGAGCTGGCGATCAACTAGATAAGAGTTTTAGACCTTCTAAGATACGCAGTGGTACTTTGTGATGTACGACCCTTTGTGGTGTTAACATCAAGACTCCCGAAAGTGGTCAGTGATTTCTCGTGCAATTGGTTCCAGAAAGCATAAATTTTGTTTATGTGTGTGATGTCATTTGTACGAGATCATTCGAGGTACGTTGCAAATCTTTGACTGAGGATCTAAACAATTATTTTTACTACGGAGAGTAAAATTAAAGAGAAGTATACTTTCCATAAAAACTTAATGACTCATACTAATTTAAGTTCCCTTACTTAGACAAGGAATAGAATTCTCACAGAGAAAAGATAAATTTCAAATTCCTTTAAATTTAGAATTCCCTGCTATTTTCGAAACATTAGGTATAAAAAAAATGCGAGACGCATTGCGGTAAAGTTGATTCCGACTTTTGACAAAATCGATTGAATGAAGAAACCATTATCGGACTTTAAGGCTTTGTCACGGATATGTTCAATCAATTTGCCGTTTCAATTCGCCGTTTTTTTGCTCGTCCGCTCGTTTCTTTATTTCTCGTCTTTCATTTCCACACGCTGGATTACATTTACTATTGAAATTATTAGAGCTTGACGAAGGAAAGGAGGCAAAAAGTCGGATCAAACATTTAAGATTACGTAATTTTATGTATGCGTTTATCTAATATCTTGTTCCTTGTCTCATTTCTATTATACGGTTACTATCCAAACTACTAGAGCTTGATAAATAAAAAAGGACAAACAAGAGTCAGATTAAAGAATTAGGATATTTGCAATATTAATATACAAGGAGTTAAAAGAAAGGATCTTCGAGATTTTAAAGTGGTATTTGCTAAATTAAATAAAAAGTGTTTAGTCAACATAGATTAATATTGAGTAATAATAAGTATTTTAGAAGATGATAGTAATAACAATCATGTTTAGTTTTGCATTCATTCGAGAAAAAAACAATTACATGATATATGCGGGCTATTACTCAATAGAGTAAAGAGATCTTCGACATCTTTTGCTTGACTGAACCAATTAGCGAACCCCGATGATCACGCTTATAGATAATTGCGATAAGCGGCCTATATTATTGCTAATATATACTTAACTTTTCTTCTTTGGCTACTCACGATCCGTTTTATATTTTAGAATTGCTATAATAATCCATTATCATGGCAAAACTACAAGTAATAGTAAACATTTATATTATTATTTTTGACACTCGATTCTTTGAAATTGATAAAAAATAGGAGGGAGAATAATTAATATCGAAAATTATCATTGTTTTAATCATAATAGAAAATCGATTTTTAGATAATAATAATGCAACTTTTTATTCTTTTTCTAGCTTTTAACATCTAATATTATTCCGTGATTACAAATTTCAGCAGATGTTTCGGAAAATATTGTGCGATATAGTCGGTAGTGTCGAATGTTTAAAAATAACGTTCGGAATTTTTGGCCATCTTTTTTTTATTTATTGTTCCGATGCATCTTGCTGAAATGCGGGCGCGTAGAATGAAAGCATTAATTGGATTAAGGCCGAGCGGATACTCGTTCAACTTAATTACTTGCGTAGCCGTCAGTTTGCATTAACCATTGTAGTTGCGCTAAATTCTATTAAATTCCCCTTACTTTGTAACCGCTCCATCTCCATTGCGAGACAAACTTCGTCAACTATATCTTATAGAGAATACGGGGCCCACATGCATCATACACAAATATATAATTGCGTTTTATTCATTTTTCTTCTATGAATTTCTTAATCATTTCTTTCGGTAAAAATCTTTTTCTTTCATTATAGTCTGCTTCATCGAAGTCCTCGACATTCAGTGCTCGTGTATGGAATTTCGTAGTTCTAATTTTAGCAAAACCGTGATTCACACTAAACATCCGCGGATTTCGCAAGCTGTTTTGTACTATGAGGCGGGGATCCGGTCGCACTAAAATCATGTTGCATGGTAATATTTCGCGCTGAAAGAATCAATTGTATTTTTTATAATGTAAACAAGTTTAATAATACGTTACTTAAAAATTATAAACAATATATTTGAGTGGAATTTAATTTTTTTATTTTATTAACATACAAATAAATATTTAATAGCAAAAAAACTTGCAGTATTTGAATAAATAATTTGAAAAGTTTTATATTAGAATAAAAAATAATATACATTTGTTTTGAGATTGCAATGTTCATGCTAATACTCTAAGTTAATCTTATCATGTTATACAATGTTATAGTTATGATTTAAGATAAAAGATATATATAACGGAGTAATATGTTGAAAGAAAATAACTTTGTTTATATCAACTATTACACTGCTGTCAATATTTTAATAATTTTATTTTTATCTTTGTAACTCATGATATCGAACATGTAACTTGCGTACAATTTTTCTTTGCAACACTTAATGCAGTTATACGCACAATCAATAATGTTTACGAGTATATATGTATCCGTGATGTCTATTTCAATGAGCCACTCCTCGACTCATATAACACACGCGTACATTGAAATTCTTACAGCGGTGCGATGATTAATAATGGGGCACATACTGATGCCCTCTCTTTACCATGAATTATTGCCACGTTAATACGAAGTGATGTGTGACATGCGTGATGCACGAATGTAGACCTGTAAAATATGAATTTTTATTGACTTTGTTCAAGATATTTGCAATAACACGGTATCAGAGTGCACAATGATTCATACAATCGTTTGCATGTTTCTCGATATCAGGAATGCTCACGTATCGATCTTTTCTTCTTTAGAATTTTGCGATACAATTATTAATTTTTTCATTTTTTTAAATATCCCATTATACAAGCGATATTTATTTAATTATTCTGTTCGACAAATTTTCCGTGCATATGAAAAAGAAGTTACATCACGGAGTATCACGGAGCTGTTGTTATTTCGCGAACGAACGTACATGCTGGATGACAATGTCTTGTATTTTTGCACCGCATAAGCTGTAACGAACTTGAGATCTCGACTTTTCAAACGGACTCATTCACGGCCGTTCCTGAATATCATTAGTGTCTTCCTGTATCTTACGTCGTCAAAGAGACCAGTCGATTACGATCGTTTAGCGCACGCGGCAATTATCCATTCGAACCACGACGTTTCAGCTGTTCGACGATTAACACCTTCCGATATTCCCGGACGATCGGCGCGTATCCGCGTTCCTCGCAATGACGGAATTGTTCTATCTACCGGAAATCCCCTTAAGCGCACACGGTGTGTAAAAGGACGTGCTTGTTCTTTTCTTGTGTCGTTGCGGACAACGATATTCACATCCCAGCCTTGTTATAAAAAAAAAAATATTATTTTCTTCATCTCCGAGATGAATAATTTTAATAAAAAATTTGCGCGTTAGATATTTGTAATAAAAGAAAAGTTTTCGGGCAAGAAGCAAACTATTGTACAAATAATTCTGAGAAAAATTACATTTTTGTAGGTTTCATCGTGTTAAGTTTTATCGCCAAGAAGGCTTGAACGATCGCTCGATGTCGTGCGGACGATAACGCATTCTTCGACACTCGTCTCGAGTTCGGAGCACAATAAACAGACCCTGTCCCTTGGCTCCTACAGAGTGTAGCTTCGCGGTATCGATAAGGTCCCTCTTGCCGGACACGATTCCCCGACGCCTTTTAAACGGTCTCTCACGCACGCGGTCGACGATATGTTTATAAACTATTATTATTGCAGTCGATGAAATCCAAACACGCGTATTTATATTAACCGATTCCTCTGAGAGGGTCTGAGTCATTTTTTTATTATTGGGGAACAACATAGATCGATCTGTCAGTCGAGCGGAATTTCTCGTTCCGAAAGGACTACTCTCCCCGACTTTCTCGTCGAATCGATGTGTGTTATTCATCAACGATATCGATGAATGAACAAAGTGTTTCCTAGCGAGTGTGACAAAGGCATTTCGATTTCTATTTCGATTTCATGAAATAATTATGTATAAAGAAGAGTTTTATGTGTAAAAGAAATTGTTAGTATTTTTTTCAAGAGAGTAAGTTATAAGTTTTTTAAATGCAATTTGTTTTAAGATGGTTAATATGTGTGTGTGAAAAGATTAAACGCTACGTCAAAATAAATCGTATTCAGCGGTGTATAATAAATAATTAATAGCTGCAATTTATTTCTTTTTTAACTACATTCTTTGCTCCGTTTTATACTTATAATTAAGAACAAATAAAACAGATGTATTTAAGCCTCGAATTTGAGAATAAAAAAATTACAGAGAAACATATAAAAAGACGCGGTTTTTGAGAAAAAGAGAAGAGAAGATTCATTATCGATGATGAGACTTGCAAAATAAAGATTTGCAAATCTAGTTCAAAACAGAGACGCGTACTTTGTGTATAGAGTTTATTAGAGTATAAAAGTTTAGAGTTATAAAAGAGAATTACGGCCGGCTGAACGCGGTTGCTATCAAACATTCTTCACTGTTTTGTCAATAGAGCGGCATCTCACTCATGTTAACGTCGCTTAGTGTTAGTATCAATTTCATTGATGTGATACAGTGCATCTCCCACACTGCGGAATAAAAAGTTAGTAGCTGCGTTTGCTTTTGAAATCAATGTTTGGGTTCGATAACTTTACGAGTCCAGCTGATACAAAGTATGAATGCAATATAATATGTATATCAACAAAGTATATATCAAGAAAATCGCTGTGTATAATTTTCAAGTCATTCAAATCTGAAATATAGTCGATGCAACATACTATTTTTGTTCTATTCATCTATTATTTTTATTATTTTTTTTTTGTTATTTATAATCGGAATATACTTATCGTTTAAAGAGATAAATCTCACTTTTATAACTTATTTTTATTACATGTTTAAATCAAAGAAATTAAAAAATTTTTTTAATTAAATCAAATAATTTTGTAAATTTTTTACAAGTCTTTAATAATGTCTATATGTCAATTTAGTCATCTGAAGAGTTTATACCAAGAATTCTTTTTTCGTATAAGTGATAAGCTTATTTGTTGCAAGAATTGCACAAGAATATCTACATTTAATATACTTTTATCTGGACTTTCGTAGAATTACTCGCAAGCATTTCTTTTGCAAGATTGTATGAATCGATTTCTCGTTCTTTCTGCTCAATATATCTTATAATAATATTTGTTTAATTTTATATAATATTACTTGGAGACACTTACATATTGTGTTATCTATCTATATATCATTAAAAAATCAATAAGTAATTACAACACAAGTCCAATCTTCTGCAAACACATTGCCAAACCCATGTGTGAATTAGATACTATGTAACATTGGCACAGCAGTCGATGCAAAGTAAACAGTGATGGTCGATAAAACGCGCAAAAATCAGCCCATTGAACCGCCCTGAGATAGCGATTCCATGAATCATGAACAGTCCCATCGCAAGCAAGAATGCCCTTACAGAAAAAAAAAAAAAAAATAGAAATAGAATATAACGCTATCGATGATGGATGTAATGTGGTGCAAGCGCGCAACGATGCAACATGCTGCATTTGCAGGACAAGAATAATAAAATAATTTATTTAGACAGTTGTGTTATTTTATACCAGCGCGTGAGATAGTTTTATTTCATGAAAATTTTTAAACAACTGAACTTTTTTTTGTGTGTTCGCGTGCGCGATATAATAAGGATGTCTAAATAAAATTATACTGTTTTGCGTAGATTCTCGATGCTCTCGTATCCAGTCTAAGAAGGGACGCGAAAAGTCTCGAACAGGACTGCTAAGCAGATTTTACTCTACGATCCAGATCTCGCAATTGATTACGAAGACATCTCACGAGGATCTTCCGATAGACATGTCTCGAGCCCCTCTTATAACGCCTGAGAACAGTTTGCAAACCGCGGATCGTTGCAACGTTGTGATGCTTGAGGTATGCATCTAATGCATAATAAATGTAATTTTTTTTTATTAACGCGAAAATTTTCTTTAAATTATTTATTTATAATGAAAAGATAAAAAAAGCAGTTAAATTTTGTCGAGTAGAATATAATCAAGTTACTAATCAATTAAAATGCCTAAAGCGAAGTAAACTTTAAATTACGCAAAGGCACTGTCATTCTTATTTATGCATGATCTGAAGGAGACATATGTTGTAATAATTGTAATAATTTTTGATACACAGGCTGGATTGCCCGGTGATTCGTGGACATATTGCGTCGAGCGAGAACAACTGGCCAGAAGATCAGAATGGTTTCGGGCGATGCTCACAGGTCCGCTTGCACCACCACCAACGGATTCACCGCCGTTATTGCAGTTGCAACACGTTGACAAGCGAGCGTTTCATCATTTTCTCAGGTATATATATACAGAGCCGTTACTAGGCAGTACGCAATGTACGCTCCAATGTAAGGCGCAAAATTTGGAGGATCGCAAAATTTTAATAGACGCCAACAATTTTTGAAGTGTTCAAAAACATGTGAAAATTGACCGCTTGGTTTGCGATGACTGCCCTTACCTGGCTCGATGCTGCCCGCTTGTAGAACTTTGTTTAACCGAATCTAGGATTTAGCAATCCTATCAATAGAGAAGGAAGTGGACGAAGGAAGGAAGCAATAACCTTGATTACAAGGATATTATAGAAATATTCGCAAAGACTAAGGCCAGAAAACATAATTTTAAATTGCTTTTATCTTAGCTTTTTACAAAATATTATTAAGAAAAAGGATATAAAATATATTAACCCTTGACAATATAAAACAAATACAAAAATAAAAAAATATATATAAAAATTTTAAAATATAAAAAATAAAAAAGAATATAAAAGCAGAAGAAAAACGGAACCATTATCCTGCTACGTCCTCGTCGTGGTTCTGGGTAGCGCTAAAAGCAGGAATTTTGAGACTATTTTTTATTTGCTCTTTTGCAACTTCACGCCGAGGCGCGCGAGCAAATTCCAACGTAGGGGCGTCTAAAACAGTCGTAACGGCATCGTATATATATATAATTTTATCGCTTAACTTATAACTTAAGGTGGAAGATGTGTTCGATGACACTCGTAATAAATGTCTTATTTGAGATTGCTAAGCTAAGCTATTTTTCAATTGCTTTTGTAAATGTTTAGAATCGCGTTAATCAAGATAATCTTGACGAGAATCTTGCATTTTTCGGTTTCTGTTCAGAACGCGAAATATTACCATAATATTATTACAATAGTCAAATTACAGGATAAATTATTTTCACAAAAATAATTTCTTGCTTTGAATCTTTGCTTTTGTTTTTAATAATATGTTCAATCTGTTGCGCAGATATCTTCACGATGAGCCCGTCAATTTTATATCGGTGTCGACAGCTAGGGCTACACTCGACGCGGCTCATCAGTATCTTTGTCCGGGGCTGGCGCAACTCGCCGTGGAATACCTGGAGAATCATCTAACACCATCGACGGTACTTGAGATTTATCAGGGTCTAGGACTCTATGCGAACGATCAGAGAGAGGGGGAAGAAAGTTCCGGTTCGGATAGATCATCAAACTCTCCGACCGTACCACTATCGCCCGGGGATGATGCTGGTGCAATAGGTATGTGTCGCTTTTCTTCTCGTGATTACATACAATTTTCTCTTCGCATTACAATACAATTAAAATTGTAAATAAATATTCGATTCAATTATTATTTGCGTTTATAACGCGCGAATAAAGTTATATAATTAAAGTTATACATAATATACAAAATTGATGTATAATTTAAATTATGTCTTTTCTGTAAAGTCTGAAAAAAGGCAAAAACTAAAAAAGATTTCTTTCCTTCGCTTGTGCCTCGTTTAATTTTTCAGATATTTTATTTTAACTAATATTTTTTCACGCTCTGTGCAGCCGCTGTGTGTACTGATCTTTTGCTCAAGTGCCTGTCTGTGATTGACTCGAATCCGGTGACGGTGCTAAACCAGGAACGTTTCGAAGAACTCAGCATCCAGGAAGTTGCTGAACTAGCGTATCGCGATACTTTAAATCTTGGCAGCGAGTGCATCTTGTTTTCCGCGTTAGACAGGTGGGCCGCGGCTGAATGTAGAAGACAAGGTATCGAACCTCTTCCG
>NW_021848419.1:1188661-1195603 GCF_003651465.1 Formica exsecta
CGATCAACAAGAGGCTCGTGCTCTCGGAAGATATTTGCTTCAGTGTGCGATATCTCCTTATGAACGATCGGGAATTCGTCAGTGGCCCTATGGCGAGCGGTATTCTGACTAACGAAGAGTGCGTGCATATCGTCTCCAAGATACTGGGACATCCCGAAAGCTCAAAAAATGATAGCGTAAATATATATGTAGATATATATATGTGTATATGTGTGCTTAATCGGATGGTCATTATTTGCACTGATTATCTTTCGAAAACATTCTTGGAACGGATTAAAAAAATTAAATTAATCGACTATAAATAAAATTCGATAAATATAAATTTTATTAACTGTGATTTTATTTATTAAATGAGTTAAAATTTTATTTTAATTTCATTTATTCTTAATACCAATGAAGGAATTTTTTACAAATCTACAGCTTCGGAGTTCCACAGCTGTTCATCCGTCCAGGTTGTCCAGTACACCCAGGATCGGCATATATAAACGCGATGAAGACTGCAATATGTTGAGGCCGGGCAAAAAAGAACGACAGGATAACCGAAAAAACAGAAGAAAGGAATGTGCCAGTCAAGGGCAGAGAACATGCGCTCGGATTGGAAACTGCCTTATACAAATCCTAGCTTGCATGTTTGATTAAAAAATGCTCGTCCTTGATTAATCGTAAAACTTTCAAATCTCCCACCGAAAAAAATATTCTGTTATCTTTTTATATTACTTTGTCTTTTCGGTTGCAATCTCAGCTCGAGGAACCAAGATATAAGATAATGAAAATTAAAAGCGTCGCAGAAGTTCAAAACATGTTTGATAATCGTCTGAAAAACTATAAAGTGACATTTAGATACTTATTGGGTAATCGAATCCAATATCTATAGAAGATTGTCAGTATAACTGCATAATTAAAGTAAAGTTTACATATGTTACAAGTTTTTTGTGAAATCGGCTTTTCTACAAAAAAGCTTAGTCTTTTAAAGCGCCGATTTTTTTTAGACTCACGTTTTATTTTAAAAAACTAGGTTTTTTGTAAAAAGGTTGAATTTATAAAGAACCTGTAATATATATAAATTTCGGGAATTTATATTTTTATTTTAAGAACTTCAGAGCGCTGCTTCGCATAAAAAACATTTCATAGATTTTCTTATTAATGTAATTTTGTTGGATACAGAAAGAGGTAAGCGATTCCTATTATTACTGGAATTTTGTTAAGAATTAACTAGAAATATTAAAATCGTGCAAATCATGATACTTAGGCGATATTTTTAAAGCCGATAGAGACTGAGATATATCGAAAGAAACGTTTTATAATGTTTTTAGAGGCATATTTAGAGATCTCTGGCTAATTTTTATTAATAAGATTATAAGATACTATTTTAGAGAAAGAGAGTGAGAGATCGGATGTATATGCTGATTCGTTAAAATTTTCAAATTATGTAAAAATTTAGAATTGTTACGTATCACTTCCATTTTAATATTATAAAAATATTTTGTCGTTTACACGTGTTTTGTTACCTTAGGAAATATCAAATCTTCTCGCTTGCAGCTTTCGCATAAGATCTATAATTGCTATAGACGAAATCGCAAGAGATTTTTGCTTTTACAATTTATATATAAAATTCATTTTCCATAATATATATCTTATAAAAAAACGAAAGATTTCAAGCTTTTTATTCAGTGATCGAAAAGAAAAACTTATTTCTATAGATATAAATTATTAATGGTCCAAAACTAGAAAAATCTATCTTTTTTATAAACATCTTTCCTAAATACTTTTTGTAAATTTGGCATATACAAAAGTATGGGAGAAAATATTCAATTGGCGCCGCTGCAAACGCAAAAATCTGTTGAGTATAATCACGATGTCTTCGTTGTGTTCATAATTGTTATTCAGAGTATATGATCTTTAAATTATTTATAATGATGTGTATATAGAACCATGGCTGGTCCGTGAGAATAAGTGATGTATAAGAATATATAATATCTTGTAAATGGCGGATCAAGAGTCACCAAGTCTTTATCTATTTTGATATCCGCCATTAATTTTTGAAAATTTATTTTTCTTATTTATCGAGTATCTACATTTTTCTTGAAATATCCATATATCTATTTATTTTATTAAACAAAAATTGAGTATTTTAAATAAAAACAAAAACAAAAAGGTTTTTGAAAATTGGATGTATCACTAAATATATTATAAAAATGAGAAAGATTATTGTTTTATATTGATAAGGATTAGTAAATTTTTATAGCTGTATATAAGAGACATTGCGCATTCTCACGATATACGTATCGTTGCCATTTACGATTATATTTTTTAGTTGAGTTTTTTAACATATCTATAATGAATCTTGCGCTTTTATCGTACATGCTTCAATAGAGCTACAGACTGATCATACGATAATGCTTATATTTAAAACTTCTGTGATTGTTGAGAAAAAATAGGGAATCGATTGAAACAAAATAACTCGAACTGTTTTGAATATGTGTTCCATATTTATATTCTTATCTATATCAGATTTTGTCTATTTAAAATGCCGATATTTTTTTTATTTTTGTGAATCTAATAAAAGCGTCATTGTATATCTGATGCAAGCACAACTCCATAGTGAGAATAATAGTATAAAAAAATTATCAGCACTAGTCATACTGATTTGTTTTTCCAAATAATTTAGTTACCAAATATATTACTAATTCCTTGCACGTGTATTAGAAATGAATACGTTTAACAATGCAGACGAGAGAGCGTGAAATAGATAAAATAGTGAAACATAGATAGTAATCCGTGTTGTGTTGTAGTTATAAATTTATATTTAGTAAAAAGTATATCGCCTCAACAGTAAATTATTGAATGGAGCTCAAAAGAGCGCAATGTAAATAAAATATGTACATCAAAAATGCTGAGCATGGTCTTCTGCATTAATAAAACTGTTACTAATTAATTATTATTGTAAAATGTATTACAATAATTATGTAAATGTGATAGTTAACTTAAATAATATCTTAATACAGAATGTTCTCATATAATTTCTATTTAACATTTTTTCACAAATTCTCACTTTATCTTCTTATGTATGATTTTTTTATGTATAATATTTATCTATTTAGATGTTGCTAGATCCAGCAATTCGTCAGCCAGTTCTTCAAATCGATCTGCCTGTTCACAATGTGATAAAAGCAATCGACTGAACTTTTCATAGCCATATAAAGCACCTGTTATCGCGCCGGTCATACTAGCAATTGTGTCTGTATCGCCTCCCAAAGTAATCTATAAGATAGTAACAAAAATATAATATTAAAATATAATAAAAATGGCACTTTCAAATATTTCTCTGTGCAATGTCAATATAATTAATCTGCCATATGGTCTTATGAAATTTATAACTTACGGCATATTGAATTGCTCTTCTGACGGGATTATTAGTTCGTATTCTTTTTATGCGTTTTTGTGCCTTTAGAAAACAAAAGATCGCAGTAGGAACTGATTCTAAAGCTCTAACATTAGCACCCAGTTCTTTAACTATCCTTTGTTCATTAGGTTCACCTCCATTTTCGGAAAGCAGATTCTTTACTATTTTTAATCGTTCTTTATATGGCTGGCTATAATTTATGTACTGATTAAAATTTTTGTTTAAATATACAATCATATATATATATATATATATATTATACTGTGTATATTAATACTATACACATACCTTTCACCAACCTCAATTTTATCCATTTTGTTTATAAGGTTGTCAATAAAATTAGAAACGTTTAATTCTTCACTAGGATATAAGCACAGACTTTGTTGAATTGCTATAGCCTGTGATAACAACAAACTTTTATGTGACAGATATCTATTAATATAGATATATTAAATACAGGCATTTTTTTTTCTTTTTATTAGTACAGATCAATCTGCAGTTACTTGTAATATAGCACCATTTATCCCCAATTCATTTGCATGTGTAATTTGTGTCACTTCTCTCACATAATGTAAAAGATTATCATAATTGTTGTACGAAAATAATGATACAGGTGCAATTCTCATTGCACCGCCATTACCATAAGAACCTCGACCATCAAATATAGTCTTTGCTGGACCTTTCACATCTATTCCTGGCTCAATTTTTTTATTCTTTAATTTCCTTAGTTTCTTAAGTACCTATATATGCATAGATTTGTTAATTTAATTAATTTATTTATTAGTAATTTATTATTATTATAAACTGTAGTCATGAAAAAATTATAATTATAATTGCAGAAAGAGATACCTCTTATAATTATAAAAATATGTTATTTTATATACATATATATATATATATATATGTTTGAATATGCGCATCAGGAACAAATTTGAATGTATGATATAAATTTATATAATTAGCATGCATCGTTAATTACTTTAAAATAGAAACAGATGAAAACTATATAAATATATAATGACATATATATAAAAAATATATATAAAAACAATGTGCGAGGTTTATGCAGCGATGGTTCGCGCGAAATATGAATAAAAAAAATTCAAAAAATAAATCTCTAACCTCTAAACTTTGTTCCCTCCAATGTATCGAGTCTTTGTTGCAAGAAAATTTTCTTGCGAGCTGAGATGACTTTTTTGCCCTCGTATGGACTTCCTAGAATATCTCCGACTAAAACGCCCAGCATCGTACCGCGAAATTTACTTTTCAATAATTCCAAGTCCATCTTTGACACTACATATGTACGTAACATGTGGAAACCTAACTAAATCTGACTCAAAATATTTTATAGATGTGATCACATTCGATGCGCATGTGCGGAAAAGAAAGCTCATCTATACACTGACTATGCCATGACTGATATTGCTAGACATTTTCGCGCTAAAAAATAAATTAAAATATTAACATTATATTATAAAATTTTTTAAACATAAATCATAATATTTAAATTTACAAAATATCGTGGATTGAAAAGCTATTAGAAAAGATGTAGCTAACCGAGAATATTTTTCTAGAATGGTTGGCTTTTTATATATCCTATCAGATAGTAAAAAGCTTTCTATACTATATTATGTAATAAAGATCATCAGAAATGTTTCAATACTCTTTATTGTATTTCCAAAAATTTGTATATAATTTTTAAAAATAATGACAGAAGATCGAATGACATTCTTTTACTATACTCATTGTACAGTATTTAACTGAACAATTTCCCGGGACCGTCTTTGACGTGCATGCCCGGATAATTATGTATATGCTGTGTTTGATGTCATTTTAATCGCAAAAATCTTATTAATAAAATTCATTAAAATTATTTTCAAGCCGATAAAATACAAGTAAGAATCTTTCTTAAAATAAGAATTAAAGTGACAGAAATCTAAATTATAAATTATCGTTTTGTTGCAACCCTTACGAACAATAATTATTTTTCTATCGATACATAAAGTAAAAATATTTTGTCCCATGCTTTATCGTACGACTTTTTGATTATTTAAATATAATTTAAATTGAGAACGCGCAATTAAACAATCGAACCACAGGATCGAATAATTAACATAACGATAAGTTGTAATATATTAATCGTTTATTAAATAATTGATCTATGATTTAAAATATTTGTATAATTTAATATTCCGCTTGTATACATATACGTCATAGTACGCAAAATATTTTCGGCTGCGAATTATCAATAACATGATTCAGTCTTGGCGACGTAAACATTAGCGCGCTATTGTTTATGTGTTACGACTTACGGCTTTATCATTCGCACGGTGATAGTCGAACAGTAATATAGTAGTGCGAGACGCTCGTCAAATTACTTTTCTAAACGCGATCGCGACAATCGCGATATCGGGAAATAATTTGATATAATTAATAATTAATTTTCTCTCTTTCTTTTACTCTCTAGGTAACAATTATTAAAAAATACTTAAAATTAAATATATTTTGTCTGATATTTTTTCGTTCGACTTTTCGACAATCTAAATATGATTCGGATTGAGAATGCGCAATAGAATAGTCGAATCGCAGGTCCGAGTAATTAACATAATGATAAGCTCTGTGATATATATATATATCAAGTGCGGAAGTAATATTTTTTAATAAAAGTGCGGAAGTACCGTTTAAAATATCGCGCGTGTGAATCAACCTAAGAGGAGGAGGGGGCCTAGGAGAGGCATCGGGCACCAGTGAAACAACCCTGTGATAAGTAATTATTTGTATATTATTTATTTATTAATTACATACGTACAATTTAATTTAAACAATTAATCGCGTTATTTTTTTTTATTTATATGATTTAAACAAGAGAATTAGAGAAACAGATTTTTATATGAAAGCTATAATCGTGTAGAAGTTTCTACTTTTAGATTATAGCTTTTATATGGAAGATTTTTTATTTGATGTTGCTAAATATTTGAAGTGAATTTCTTTTAAATCTTGCTGTTATCGGGTTTAATTTGTCTCGAGCACATTTGGTACCCTAAACTTATTTGTACTCACATATTTAACCAAGCAATGATAAAAGCGCATGTATTTTATTTTTTTAAATATACTCGATTGTAACCATGTACACATAAAAATCATTATATCCAGTAGTTTTTTAATAAAAAGGGATATTTTTTAATAGTGGAAGAACATGTTTTTTTACGCGAATTTTTATCTCATATATTGAAGATGATGACGGCGGTAACAGTCGTTAATTCGCTGCCGAAATCACTGCTATCGGGAGCAATCAGAAAGATTTGGGATTTGTTCCTTCCTGTAGCGAGACTTTTGACGTTTAATGAATCATTTAACTTTCCTTTGTGGATCGATTCCATAGGGCCCGACATAGAAATAAGATAAGTTGTAGTCGCTTTCCACTTTTAGGATCGTTTTTCTCTCTGTCAGATATTAACCAGTGTGTTACTCGGCAGAGGAATCTTGATCTGTTCTAATCGTTAGGTCAGTTATCCTCCATTAAACGCGGTGATAACGCG
>NW_021848420.1:0-865 GCF_003651465.1 Formica exsecta
AATTTTCGGCAAATCTCACTTACAGAAACGTAACTAAGTCGTTCACAACGAAGGATATTTGCGTACATAGCGATCTTATCTCTGTGAGCCGGGAAGCGTTGTTTCTCAATTTCTTTGATGTGTTATGAAAATTTTGGGAAATCTCGCTTACAGTCACGTAAATAAGTCGTTCTAAACGAAGGAAACTTGCGTACACAGCGATCTTCTCTCTGTGAGCCGGGAAGCGTTGTTCCTCAATTTCTTTGATGTGTTATGAAAATTTTGGGAAATCTCGCTTACAGACACGTAAATAAGTCGTTCTAAACGAAGGAAACTTGCGTACACAGCGATCTTCTCTCTGTGAGCCGGGAAGCGTTGTTCCTCAATTTCTTTGATGTGTTATGAAAATTTTGGGAAATCTCGCTTACAGACACGTAAATAAGTCGTTCTAAACGAAGGAAACTTGCGTACACAGCGATCTTCTCTCTGTGAGCCGGGAAGCGTTGTTCCTCAATTTCTTTGATGTGTTATGAAAATTTTGGGAAATCTCGCTTACAGACACGTAAATAAGTCGTTCTAAACGAAGGAAACTTGCGTACACAGCGATCTTCTCTCTGTGAGCCGGGAAGCGTTGTTCCTCAATTTCTTTGATGTGTTATGAAAATTTTGGGAAATCTCGCTTACAGACACGTAAATAAGTCGTTCTAAACGAAGGAAACTTGCGTACACAGCGATCTTCTCTCTGTGAGCCGGGAAGCGTTGTTCCTCAATTTCCTTGATGTGTTATAAATATTTTCGCCAAATCTCACTTACGGCACATAACTAATTCGTTTCAAACGATATAAATTTGCGTACATAGCGATCTTATCTCTGTGAGCCGGGAAGC
>NW_021848421.1:0-239 GCF_003651465.1 Formica exsecta
TTCATTGCAGAGCATTCAATTATCTGATGAGATTTTCGGAATGGATTGGATAAAGGTAGACAAAAAAATGAAAGAGAATCTTATAATGATTATGAATCGTTCTCTGAGGCCAATCGAATTTTCTAGCATACATATTGTTACAGTGAATCTAGACTCTTTCGTAAAGGTCAGAAATAAATTTATTTTTATGGCTTTAATAATTTTCAATAGCACTATTTAAAAATTAACATCTCTTCTAG
>NW_021848422.1:0-217 GCF_003651465.1 Formica exsecta
AGATATATCGGATATATCTATTTGATACTGATAGCATCAGTAATTGTAAATTGTACTCTAATTATAATTGTACAATAATTAATTATAATTATTATTGCGTTAGAATTGTGATTTACATGTAATTATATAATTGTATTGATAATATTATAAATTATATGTAACTTTGTTTTTCTGTAAATTACACGAAAATTTACCGAAAGAACATATATAATGACAA
>NW_021848423.1:0-7312 GCF_003651465.1 Formica exsecta
ATGTTATTTATATTAAATTTATAATTAAAAATTATTATCAGAAAATATAAAAATAGGTAGTTTATATGATGATAACAATTAAGTAATGAGGAACGAAAAATATTATATAAAAGCTATTGTATGTCTATGTATAAAAAATAGTGTGTGATATCTTGCACGTTATGTTAGGTTAGATTAATACCTATAAAAATCTTTCAATAATATAACGAAATATTACAAACTTGTTTTGAGTCTTCTTTCCATAATAAAAACTTGTGCGAACTTGTTGATGGATTATCTACTCTTTCTCTCTAATGTACTCTTCTAATGCTTTCAGTGTTTCCTGCATTTCCAATGTTTTCAATGTTTATCAATATTTTCCTGTTGTTTTGACATTCTTCTTTTTTGGATTTTTCATTGGGACTAATCTTTTCCAAGAGGATACGTTGCATGCAATTGTCAACAAATAAAAGTATCTTGTTCGTTATATTATTTTTGAGTTGACGTTCTCTGGCAGATATCTTAAACAGGTTATTGTACCAAAATGCGAAATCTTTCGATTTTTCTGTAGTTTTCTTGCAATTTATAAGCGACAAGCAACCACTCTCATAATATTCTGACACACTTTAATTGTCATATTCATTTTTATATTCATGCGGAAAAGGATGGTAGTTTGTGACTGTCAGTAATATTTGTGCAAAATATAACAAGTAAAAGTTGTTTTTTAATTTTTTAATGTCAACTTCTTCTTTTACGATGTTTGTTTTGTCTGTGTGTGCTAGCAAGACTTGAAGAAGGGTTTTCTATATGACGTCTGTTTTAATCATATTATGTGAATATTATCTCTATCAATATTTTCCTCCTCTAACTCTTGACTGAATTCTTGAATAAATTTCTGCACTTTTTTTTTAGGGTTGGTTAGTATTATTATTTTTTTGGATGACATTTTGCAAAATTTCAGGCGTCTTTCGAGACTCTGGTAGATTATAACGGCTCTTAATTCTCCACGGTCAGGTTTCTTCTTCCGTTGTTTTTGTCCATTAAACTTGTCCGTAAGTTCCAATGTTTTATCTTTAAATATTTTATCTGAAATTATATTTACTGATATTATTCGTTATAGCAACCAATTAATGAATCCTTTTTTCACTTTTTTATTAGATCTTGAACTTTGGTTTTCTAAAATCTCGTGACGTTTCATAAATCTCTGCAGCCAGTCACGAAGATGACTTAAATCTGGTCCCCCAACATCCTTCATGATTTTTTTTGCTTCTTTATAAAGTAGCTCATAAGTAGTTGTTTTTCCCGATGCTTTCCACTCCAGATGCCATTTAAACAATTGTTTATCCAATTCTCCATGCTTGAGATGGTGGATCTTCTTTCGTTTTATTTCTTCTTTCGCTATTATTTTCCTATTCTTTATATTGCGAACAGTTGTCTCAGAAATTTTATAAATAATAGCAATTTGAGTTATCGAGAGTTTACCCTTTTTAAGTTCTTGTTGAACGTTAATTTGCTGTTGAATTGAAAGGTAGTTTGGTTTTTTTCTGATTCTGTATTCGGGTGACATAACGAGTTTTTTTTATATTTAAAACTGTTTTAATACAAAACTCTTTGTTTCACTGTGACTGATTTCAGATAGACTCCGAAAACTTTTTGCTGCGCGATACGCGATAAGCTTTTGAAGCGTTGAAAATTGTGCTAATAACTGAAAGATATTGCGGTTAGTTGTTCTTGAGAAGAACTTTTCGAAGGAACGTAAATAAAAACATTGTGTGAAAGTCATGCGTCAACTCACTAACAGCAATGTTTTCGCATTTTCGATGTTTATTGTTTACGCACAGTGATTTGCGTAAACCGTCTGCTAGGACAATATTGCTTACGATTTACAATAAGATGATAAATAGAATTATCAAGATAATCTAGTTGAGCGCACACATATCATACACAAGCTGAACAAATTGTTATTAAAATAAAAATTGGGATTAATTTAATCAAATAAATTCTAATGTGCAGAAAAATTCTCCATAAATCTTTTGCAAACTCTTAGACGTGTGTAATAGAATGTTTTAATGTTGCATAAATTTAAACAACCATATATTCTTCGCATTAGATGTTAATGGTCCACCAAACTCATCCTTAAATTCCTATGTTTGATAAACAGCGCGTAAGTAATTTTGTCTCTTGATTCTTTTCGCTCTAGGAACCACATACACAATCGTTCTTCCAAATTATTATATTTGCTTTTATGAATCATCTTTTTCTCTAGATTTTTTTCTTGTTTCGCCAATTGATATTTTATCAATGTTACACTCTTATATTTCTTAATGTTAGAAACTATTCTTAATATTAGAAACAATATTTTGCGAATATCATAATCGATGACAATTTGCGCCGCTGAAATATCATTTTTTAGTTTTTGTAAAATATCAGTGCGTTGTCCAGATCGAGAAAAATCGCTTGCATTCAACTGACATTATATAATATATTACGAGTTTTTTTAATATCCAAAATTATATATTTTTCCAAAATAGCTTTAAATATATGTATATTATTCCAAAGATACTTCAAAAATTTTTGTCACACGATATAAGAATACAAAATTATACTAGCAAATAAGCTGTTGTTGCAGCTAATTGTTCTAGAGAAAACTTTCCGAAATGATGCGAGTAACAACTTTATCTAACAGTCATGTGTCGACTCACTAATTACAGTATTTTCCCATTTCTCATGTTTACTGTTTATGCACAGTGACATCGCTACTAGGACATTATTGTCTATGATTTACAATAAGATGATAAAATTAACTATAGGAAAAAATTATGGAAAAACTGTGTGAATAAATTATACACACATTTTTTGATATATTTAATATCTTTAATATATAATCAGATTATTAATTTAGTAAAGTATATAGAGAGAGCAATTGCCAAACATTTTATATGTTGCAAAGAAATATTTTATATGTTGTAAAGAGAGACAAAAGAAATTTAAATAACTTTATTAATATTACTAACATTTTTTTACTCTTTATTTTTTAGTATATAAAATAAAAATAAATTTAATGGTTTTTTGTGGTATATATAAAGATTGTTGATGTCTGTTGCGTTTTTTAGGATTAATAAAGTATTTTGATCTAAATTATGATATTTTTAGCCATCCCGTAAGCTGATTAAAGGCGTTGAAAGATATAAATATAAAATGTTTTCATCTCACGTTCTCCAGATTGTCCTGTGAAACAGTTGACCCACATTCTATCTTTCTTTAGCATTAGTGTAGCTTCTTAATCTTGAGAAGTAACCGACGAACTCGATATAGGGAACGCGCTATTTTTAGTTAGTACCAATACACCCACCCTGTCGTTGACCCTACTACATTTCGATGTTTGGCAATTGCTGCACGTGACGTTGCACACTGATCAACCATGATTTATTATACCTAGTTCATACCGAAAGATTAATTATACATAGGAATAGGAAGAGTCCTAAATCGTGTTTAGAGTAATAAATTGCTTTTGTTTGTTAAGAAATTGTCTAATGTTAGCGGTGATATTATTGAATCAAACGACTTGTAATTAAATGAACTAAATTTTTTCTAAATAATATTGTAAGATTTTATTTTTTAGAATAAATTATATTGTTTTGCGATGCGTATAAAATAAATTTTGTTGAAATCTTTTTAGTTTATAATCATAAAGCTTTATTTTATCGTCTAATATTTTGACTTTTAAAACAGATAATCTTTTTAACTGAAGGAATTATACGCGAATCGATTAGTAGAGCTCTATCTTAATACCCATTTAATAACTATTTAAATACCGTCCGGAAAAAATCTCTAACGAATCCGATTACTACCATAAATTCGTGCTTTCTGTCTAAGAGATCTCCGGCTATTCTCTGGTATTCATATAATACTCAGTTTATAAATCCGGGAAGGAAACGTTGCGTAAAGTCCGGCGGGAGGAAGTAACGCGCTCGCGAATCAAGTAGAGTGACCGCGTTTAAAGTACATCGTCTGGATTCATAAAGTTCTTCGATAAAAGCAAGAGGATTAAAAATATTATCCCGCATCGCGGGCATTCGTACCCGATGTAATATTTCACGTCGCTCGTAAATACTCGCGTGAATCGAAGGCGCTAATGTAAATTAGCGGAGCAAACCCGCGGCGCGAATTAGACGCGGTTACGCACCTCGTAACACCGTCGTATCTCGATAGCGATCGGCGGCGGTCCAGGATTTCGATTCTCGAACAAGCAATATAACACCGATGCCGGTTATGGATTCGTTCAGGCGAGAAAGCAAAATTGACTGCATCGAGCATGATCGGCAGGAAATCGCGCGACCGGACCGATATCGTTGAGAGATTTCACGTTATATTATCCAAGAAATGGAGCGCGTGAGCGGGATCAATCGGTAACGTGAGATCGGAATAAAAGGAGCAACGGATCGAAACGTATATGGAGATATATATCCCTTCCTTTCCCGTTCGCGCATAATCGAGAAGATAGAATGCGTGGATAGTTAAGTTGTGATAGCTCGTGGATATATTTTGCGAGAAAGATACAAAGTTACCCGCATATGTATTCGTTCCATCTGAGTCTTAATTCTTTAGCTTTAGATGATTATTTTTTTCTGGATTTTTTTTTTTAATTGACTAGTCGATGATTATTAATTAAAATAAATAATTATTAATTAAATTATTTTATCAAAATTATATTAAAGGTTTTGCAAATTGTATTATAATAATATATTCGACTCGCTCGATACTTTAATGTTATATTATTTCGTCGTGATTTAATTTAATTAAATTTCGTATTAATTTTACAAACTATCTTTTGCATTTATCTGCAAAAAGGAGAGTTTGCAAGATAAGTTAAATAACTAAATTTAAAAAAATAAGTTTTTGAAGACGATTAATAGATCTCAAAATCTAAGAAATGATGGATCGATGGACCGTCCACATACATATACAATGTAACTAATTAACGAACACCAATATAATTAAATCATCCATGCGTAAAATTGCGCGATTGCTTGCCAAATCTATTTCTGTTTTATCTTCGATTTCATCGATTTGCATTCACGCGAAGATCTTTATCTTCAATGCAATGAGAAGCACGGGACCAGCTACCTCCGGTCTCTTAGTAAATGTTTTTCTCTTTCTTCGTTTCCCTTTAAGTCGCGTTGTTTTACTTGAGAAAACGTTTTCGTCCGGTTGCGCATACAAGATTTCGAGTTGTACATCCAATTAGTTCGATTCACCTCACCCGCATTCCACGCTCGACTACTATTACATCTGCGCGGACGAGCATTTCGCTTTGATCGATAATTAGACCGAACGTATGCTCTATCCTCCCTCGATCTCGTCCAATTAGGATCGCACCCGGTAGTCGTAGCCGGCTGTATCTGCTCTCTCGTCGTCGATTCTTGGCGCGCGAACGAAAACATCTCGATTATTTCTCGAACCTTTGCACGTACATACATAAGCATCGTCACGCGAGACTGGTCTTTCTCGCGATAGTCATTCACGATATCATCGAAAAGTTGTTCTACCACATTCGCCAAATTCGCGATTCCGCGATAATTGATCTTCAATAACTTCAACATTCATCCCGTTACTTGTTGAAACTAAAAGAACAGATGTATGTTTTTTTAATGGTTATATTTAACGGTAATCAATAATTATTTAATCTATGAATTAATATATTTATATGTATGTTCGCTGAACCATAAATTGGTTATTTATAGTTCTTTTTTTACTCAATTTACATTTGATATTTGTATAAACTTCATTTTCTTTCTCTAAACGAGCTGCTTTTTTCTCTTTATTTAGTTATATGCACCAAGAGCGTTTCTAGATTGCCGTTATCTAATATAATGACGTTCAATATCAGGATCGAGAAAAAGAACGTAAAATCATATTCGTTTTTCGAAAACGCCGTTTTACGAATCCATATTTCTTTCGAAGGTTTATGTCATGGTTTAAAATAGTGGTAGGTTAACCAGTATCCGATTTACAGTGTATCGTTGAAAAGACGCGAACGGAGTCGCTTTCGAAAATAGCCACCGCCTGGTTTTGCGAATGGAGCCTCAACGAGAACAATATTATTATTACTTCGACGAATGATTTGCTACAATTTGTACAGGACGTCTAATTTTAGACGCGATAAAACTATAGTTGGTTTTTTTATACTTCGCCGCAAATGCACTTTTTCGAATAAAAAAAATTATCGAAAATTCATCTGTTCTTGGAGTTTTTATCTTTTTATACTTACGACTTTATATTAGATTTTTTATTGATAAATATGTTTGTAAAAAACGAACTATTAATTACATACACACAATAACGAGAAGGATTGTAATCATGATTGGAAAGAGGAGATCGTTTCGATCACTTCTCTCATCATCTGATAGCTATATAAAATTTCATTTATTTCTAATTGGCATTTTATTATCAAAAATCAAAAGCAACAGTTATATTTATATTTGCAATAATTCTATAGTTAAAAAAAAATGATAATAATCAATGTAGTTTCTCAGTTTTTGAAAATATCATTTCTATGAATTATAAACTATATATATTATATTTTTTCGAAACTATGAAATCCTATGTTTTCAAAGAGTTCTATAATTTCTAGTACATTTTATCAATAATTCCGATCCCTTTAACTATATTTCTATATAATTAAATAAATTTAAATTTTTAAATAAATTTTTAATCTTGTCGATATAGCATACTTTATATTTAAAGTATCAGAAATTATAAAATTATTGACGGATGCAAAGAAAACTGTTGCTAAAACTTTCAATTTTTGAAAACAGAAGGCCAACTTGAGACGTCATTTGGCTTTCGATTCTTATTCGAGATGTATCTCGCTGCTTCCACCCGCGGTATATCGTAGTCAAACGATTTTTTCGATCGCGTATCACTGATTCTACCTGCGTACAAGGAAGAGATCTCGTGCAGATCCTTGAGGTCACTCACTCTTCGGCCACTCGCGAAAACGTCGTCTCGAGGAACTCGACTTTCGTCGTATACTTTACCAAGTGTCGGACTGTCTGGAAGTACTGAGAACCGTCTCTCTGCAAGAAATCAACGATACCTAATACAGAAAACCGTAAGACTGCCCTAGCTGTGCCTCTCGGAAGGTTCGGCCACGTGCTGCTCAAGAACCAATTTCTGAAAATCGAAATATTTTCTTGACTCGCGACCATCTGATTATCTTGTCATCAACTTTCTAACGAAAAGTCAAAAGGCACGTCACACATAATTCTTTCGTGTGAAATATTATCAATTATAATAATATGTTTTAATTAATTTTTAATTATATAAATTA
>NW_021848423.1:7872-12934 GCF_003651465.1 Formica exsecta
TGGCAATTGCTGCACGTGACGTTGCACACTGATCAACCATGATTTATTATACCTAGTTCATACCGAAAGATTAATTATACATAGGAATAGGAAGAGTCCTAAATCGTGTTTAGAGTAATAAATTGCTTTTGTTTGTTAAGAAATTGTCTAATGTTAGCGGTGATATTATTGAATCAAACGACTTGTAATTAAATGAACTAAATTTTTTCTAAATAATATTGTAAGATTTTATTTTTTAGAATAAATTATATTGTTTTGCGATGCGTATAAAATAAATTTTGTTGAAATCTTTTTAGTTTATAATCATAAAGCTTTATTTTATCGTCTAATATTTTGACTTTTAAAACAGATAATCTTTTTAACTGAAGGAATTATACGCGAATCGATTAGTAGAGCTCTATCTTAATACCCATTTAATAACTATTTAAATACCGTCCGGAAAAAATCTCTTTCTGTCTAAGAGATCTCCGGCTATTCTCTGGTATTCATATAATACTCAGTTTATAAATCCGGGAAGGAAACGTTGCGTAAAGTCCGGCGGGAGGAAGTAACGCGCTCGCGAATCAAGTAGAGTGACCGCGTTTAAAGTACATCGTCTGGATTCATAAAGTTCTTCGATAAAAGCAAGAGGATTAAAAATATTATCCCGCATCGCGGGCATTCGTACCCGATGTAATATTTCACGTCGCTCGTAAATACTCGCGTGAATCGAAGGCGCTAATGTAAATTAGCGGAGCAAACCCGCGGCGCGAATTAGACGCGGTTACGCACCTCGTAACACCGTCGTATCTCGATAGCGATCGGCGGCGGTCCAGGATTTCGATTCTCGAACAAGCAATATAACACCGATGCCGGTTATGGATTCGTTCAGGCGAGAAAGCAAAATTGACTGCATCGAGCATGATCGGCAGGAAATCGCGCGACCGGACCGATATCGTTGAGAGATTTCACGTTATATTATCCAAGAAATGGAGCGCGTGAGCGGGATCAATCGGTAACGTGAGATCGGAATAAAAGGAGCAACGGATCGAAACGTATATGGAGATATATATCCCTTCCTTTCCCGTTCGCGCATAATCGAGAAGATAGAATGCGTGGATAGTTAAGTTGTGATAGCTCGTGGATATATTTTGCGAGAAAGATACAAAGTTACCCGCATATGTATTCGTTCCATCTGAGTCTTAATTCTTTAGCTTTAGATGATTATTTTTTTCTGGATTTTTTTTTTTAATTGACTAGTCGATGATTATTAATTAAAATAAATAATTATTAATTAAATTATTTTATCAAAATTATATTAAAGGTTTTGCAAATTGTATTATAATAATATATTCGACTCGCTCGATACCTTAATGTTATATTATTTCGTCGTGATTTAATTTAATTAAATTTCGTATTAATTTTACAAACTATCTTTTGCATTTATCTGCAAAAAGGAGAGTTTGCAAGATAAGTTAAATAACTAAATTTAAAAAAATAAGTTTTTGAAGACGATTAATAGATCTCAAAATCTAAGAAATGATGGATCGATGGACCGTCCACATACATATACAATGTAACTAATTAACGAACACCAATATAATTAAATCATCCATGCGTAAAATTGCGCGATTGCTTGCCAAATCTATTTCTGTTTTATCTTCGATTTCATCGATTTGCATTCACGCGAAGATCTTTATCTTCAATGCAATGAGAAGCACGGGACCAGCTACCTCCGGTCTCTTAGTAAAGTGTTTTTCTCTTTCTTCGTTTCCCTTTAAGTCGCGTTGTTTTACTTGAGAAAACGTTTTCGTCCGGTTGCGCATACAAGATTTCGAGTTGTACATCCAATTAGTTCGATTCACCTCACCCGCATTCCACGCTCGACTACTATTACATCTGCGCGGACGAGCATTTCGCTTTGATCGATAATTAGACCGAACGTATGCTCTATCCTCCCTCGATCTCGTCCAATTAGGATCGCACCCGGTAGTCGTAGCCGGCTGTATCTGCTCTCTCGTCGTCGATTCTTGGCGCGCGAACGAAAACATCTCGATTATTTCTCGAACCTTTGCACGTACATACATAAGCATCGTCACGCGAGACTGGTCTTTCTCGCGATAGTCATTCACGATATCATCGAAAAGTTGTTCTACCACATTCGCCAAATTCGCGATTCCGCGATAATTGATCTCCAATAACTTCAACATGCATCCCGTTACTTGTTGAAACTAAAAGAACAGATGTATGTTTTTTTAATGGTTATATTTAACGGTAATCAATAATTATTTAATCTATGAATTAATATATTTATATGTATGTTCGCTGAACCATAAATTGGTTATTTATAGTTCTTTTTTTACTCAATTTACATTTGATATTTGTATAAACTTCATTTTCTTTCTCTAAACGAGCTGCTTTTTTCTCTTTATTTAGTTATATGCACCAAGAGCGTTTCTAGATTGCCGTTATCTAATATAATGACGTTCAATATCAGGATCGAGAAAAAGAACGTAAAATCATATTCGTTTTTCGAAAACGCCGTTTTACGAATCCATATTTCTTTCGAAGGTTTATGTCATGGTTTAAAATAGTGGTAGGTTAACCAGTATCCGATTTACAGTGTATCGTTGAAAAGACGCGAACGGAGTCGCTTTCGAAAATAGCCACCGCCTGGTTTTGCGAATGGAGCCTCAACGAGAACAATATTATTATTACTTCGACGAATGATTTGCTACAATTTGTACAGGACGTCTAATTTTAGACGCGATAAAACTATAGTTGGTTTTTTTATACTTCGCCGCAAATGCACTTTTTCGAATAAAAAAAATTATCGAAAATTCATCTGTTCTTGGAGTTTTTATCTTTTTATACTTACGACTTTATATTAGATTTTTTATTGATAAATATGTTTGTAAAAAACGAACTATTAATTACATACACACAATAACGAGAAGGATTGTAATCATGATTGGAAAGAGGAGATCGTTTCGATCACTTCTCTCATCATCTGATAGCTATATAAAATTTCATTTATTTCTAATTGGCATTTTATTATCAAAAATCAAAAGCAACAGTTATATTTATATTTGCAATAATTCTATAGTTAAAAAAAAATGATAATAATCAATGTAGTTTCTCAGTTTTTGAAAATATCATTTCTATGAATTATAAACTATATATATTATATTTTTTCGAAACTATGAAATCCTATGTTTTCAAAGAGTTCTATAATTTCTAGTACATTTTATCAATAATTCCGATCCCTTTAACTATATTTCTATATAATTAAATAAATTTAAATTTTTAAATAAATTTTTAATCTTGTCGATATAGCATACTTTATATTTAAAGTATCAGAAATTATAAAATTATTGACGGATGCAAAGAAAACTGTTGCTAAAACTTTCAATTTTTGAAAACAGAAGGCCAACTTGAGACGTCATTTGGCTTTCGATTCTTATTCGAGATGTATCTCGCTGCTTCCACCCGCGGTATATCGTAGTCAAACGATTTTTTCGATCGCGTATCACTGATTCTACCTGCGTACAAGGAAGAGATCTCGTGCAGATCCTTGAGGTCACTCACTCTTCGGCCACTCGAGCGAAAACGTCGTCTCGAGGAACTCGACTTTCGTCGTATACTTTACCAAGTGTCGGACTGTCTGGAAGTACTGAGAACCGTCTCTCTGCAAGAAATCAACGATACCTAATACAGAAAACCGTAAGACTGCCCTAGCTGTGCCTCTCGGAAGGTTCGGCCACGTGCTGCTCAAGAACCAATTTCTGAAAATCGAAATATGCTTTTCTTGACTCGCGACCATCTGATTATCTTGTCATCAACTTTCTAAATTATGAAATTTTCGACTATTTTTCTACAAACGCGATACTTTACTTTAAATATTGATTGTATCTCATATTTAATTTTTTATACATATAAAAATTATTTTGTATACAATTTAATTTTTCCAAAGAGATTACTTTAAGATCAAATTTTGGACTAAAAAAATCTTTCTTTTTTTTTGTTGCAGGACACAATCACGTTAGAAATCCAAATGTGATTAGTGGTTTGAGTCAAGTCGACAATAAGACATTGCAGTGGTTCGGCGCCACGGTCTCAGCCTCTAACAAGGATGGAGGTCCGATTCTGGTAAGTACAACTTCTCCGATATCGAAGTGCACGACTTGCACTTTAAATGAAACGTCAGCACCGTTCTCCATTAGCGTATAATAATTCTTTGACAGTAGCGTGTAACTGCTTTAGACGTAGCAACGGTAATTTATTATGAAAATACGTAATGAATTTCTGATTAATGAATCGACTTATATTCAATTGATATATTCCGTTAGCACAAATTTCAATTATAGTAAGTATTAATATGTCAAACATAACATGGCGAGCTAAAATGTTTTATTCTTCTCTTCAGAAATAAAATATATAATAAAATAATAATAAAAGATCACATTAATCTTTAATGCGAAAGATTATTATTTCAGCGGGAATATTATCTTTTTTTAGCTGTATATATATATACGTCGTAGTCATGATTCGTAGAAATCTCAAGGTGTTATGAAAGTTGTTTAATGAAATAAACGATATGTGCCAATGAAAATAAACGATGGGGATTTAGTTGAAATCTAGGGGATCTCAATATCTTTTTTTCAAAAGAAACTTTTGTAAAGCGAAAAGAATATACTTTAGAAAAATATAAAAGAATGAGCAATGAAGAGAAAAATATTAATTGCGAAGTTTTTCCTTAATTTTTAATTATATTTATTTGTAGAATTTATAACTAGAGTTTCGGATAGATCTTCTAAGAGATCACAGACGTATGTTCCCAGAAGGCCACAGCTTCTATTTTAGGGTTCGAAAACAAACGAATTCCCGGCGCGTTCCTCGTTTCATTTGTGACGTCGAGACGGGCGAGTCGAATTAGCACGGAATTCAAAAGTCATATTAATTATTTTTGATGAAACAATTGAGTTACATGATAATTAAAGAGAATCAAGAAGCATTTATCACACTATTAAAAAAACGGCGCATATCATGATCGTTTATTATTTTAAAATGTTATATATATATA
>NW_021848423.1:14116-24399 GCF_003651465.1 Formica exsecta
TAATTTCTATTTTTTATTTATAAATATTGAAAAATAATTTAAATCTCTCTTAGAGATATATAAATATATATAAGATAGCAAACTTATTTATTAGATTATAACGAACGTCCAAACCGTTTTTCTTTTTCTCAGATACAAAATTACGATCTTTATTCAGTCCCATCGCGAAGCCCTTTTCGGCGGCGTTCCCCTGTTATCTCATCAACACTCGCCATCTGCGATACGTGTTAAAGTCATTATCTGCCCGTTTCTAGCTTCCACGCAGATTTCTAATTCAGAGTGCGTGCGGAGCTCCGTTATGGCGATCCGGCACGTTCGCGATGTAACGCGCCGCCGCCCTCGCTTAGATACGTTTCTCGAATGGATTTCCCGCGCCACACTACCAAGGAAGTCGGATTTACACCGATCTAGCGCGAAGATTTCCGCCCTTCCCTGTGTCCCTTTTTTTCTCTTTTCTCCCTCTTCCCCCAAATCGTGCGGCGGTCCCTATGATGTACGAGCTGTCTTTATCTGTCTTTATGTACGCTGCGCTTACGCGCGCAGGAGACCACGCCGCACGCATGTGTGTATGCTCATCACGCGCGGCTGCGGTGGCCACTATGATGGTAGATGCGAAGATTGAAAAAGGGTAAGCCAGGAAGTGGCGTTCGCAAAATACGCAGACGGACAGAATTCACGTCTTCAGAACGATTTAGTACAATAGACTTTTTTAGGGTGAATAATTAATTTTGTGATACTGCATTAATTTATATTGTCTTATAATTATGTTATATTACCTTCTGTGTTAATTTTTTTTTTTATTGTCAAATTCGATTTGTCATATAAATATTTGTTAAAATATCGCGTTTATAATATATAGTTTTCTTTACTTTCATACTATGTGCATCTTTAATCTCTTTATCTATGATTCTGTAAATATATATAGTTATTATTATCTCCAAAAAGATTTTTCAAAAATATTTATTTTATTTATCTATTTTAGTATTAGTATTTAATCTGTCTATTTTATATTACACTTTTTTCTGCATTTATAGTGTATTAATAGTATTTAATTTGTCTATTTTTTATATTGCACTTTTTCTGTATTTATAGATTAAAGAATTTTTATAAAGGTTTCCCATTCATTCAAAAATTATGAGATTTTTTTATTAGAACGCAGAATATTATTTTGTCTATTTGTGTCCAAGTCATTCATAATGCTAAAGTAATCCTAAGTGATTACTCGATTAAAAATGATATATGAATGACTAGTGAATTTCGAGGAAATTCGACACGGTCAGTCGGAATGAATCGGGGCCTCGCGATGGACGACGAAAGAGGAGGCAAGCCATAAATAAGGCCGCATTCGTATGTGAGAGGCGTATTAGCGACGATTATCGTTCTCATGCTCGCGTAATTTTCACATAGCGAGACGTCGCCGCACGCTATCCCGTCAACGACGTTCCCATCCTTCCTTGACGCGCCGACATTATTCCGGAATTATCTATTTACTCCAGAATGCGAGAACGCGCGTTCCCTGGTAAATGCACGGCTTTTTTCGGCGATTGCTCGTTCTCGCTTTTTCTACATCGCTTTTGTCTCCCCAGCAATCTGCAAATTAAAGATAAGTAATTATTAATGGCGCAAATAGTCTCACTTCTTGGTTCTTTTGATACTCTTCTCTTTAACTTTTTTCGTAAAATTTAATTCTTTCACGATATCAATTTGTTCAATAAAATTAGTATTATATACGATAAGATGTAGAAAAGATCGTGCATTTTATGTGCTTATAATCAGAATGAAAAAGAATGATAGTTACTAAAAAATAAATGACTCATTCAATGAAGCGCTTGTAATTGGGAGGAAATAGACTACATATAGATTATATTCCTAGAAAGAACCTTTTTCCATTCCTGCATATAAGAAATGATATTCATAAAGGTCTGATAAAATCAGATTTATGAGAGTGATTAGTTTGTTCGTTCATTAGAAAAAAAATTACAGCCAATGGAAGTCGATGAGTGTCTTCTTTTACGACCGGAGGTACGTGCGTGAGTCGCATGTGCGATATCATGTACAGAGACTTTAATGCGCCTGTCTACGGTGTTAAAACAATGTGTCGATGCGTTGCATTATATTCCCGTCACGCATGGTTGACGTTTGCCGGCGAGTTCGGTGACTTTCGAAAATCATACACGGGTGTGAGCATATAAACTCGTGTCTAACTTAAGCCGTTCTAAAGTCATCCTTGTAATGAAAATGTGATCGAAATCACAATAAATCTATCGAATAAACGCATTAACAAATCAAATAATCAATGCCATTTAGTATAACAAATCGAAATGTAATAGTTTCTATATTTCAACATATAATATTATCATTATTTTCTTTATTCTATTTTATCTTATTTTATTTTATTTTATTTTATTTTATTTTTTTTTTTTGTAATTTGTTAGTCTTTTGTTTGTCTTTTTCTCATTTATTCTCTTATGTTAGCATCTTATTCTGAGTTTTTGTTGATGTTGAAATTGTAATTACATTTTTTTTCTTTTTGTACTATTAAAGGAACCTCTTTCCCATTTATAAATAAATAAATCAAAAAATAGCGGTATAAATTTATTGAAATATACCTGAAAAATTGTTCGTATATATATATATGAAATTTAAAAAGATAAAATTTGCGAAGTTTCTAATATTTAAAAATCATGATAATTATGTGTCATTTTGTAAAATGCAATGTAAATGCAAATGCAATTGTAAATTGCATGCGAAGTCTTTTTTCACATTTCTCATTACTTTTTTCTTTGCTAAATGGACAAAAATCGAAGAATGTCCGAGGGCGATTGTCACCTTTGAATAGAAACTCGTTAATGCTCTTTGTCGGGCGCCGTTGGCGGATAATGCCTCATTTCGATATCTAGTGGCAAATTTCACGCGTTTGGTCATCGATCGACTCACCACCGGTGAGTGCCCTTTGCCATTAATCGCCCCCGAGACAAAAGATCGCGCGTAAAGATCGCGCACGAGAGGTGAACGAAGGCGCCGTGGGTGCTGGAAGGTGTTTTAAGTTTTATGCAACAATGTTTTATCGTCTTACGAAGTCACGGTCTAGGCCTTATAAAAACCCGAATCCTAAAGATTCGAAATGACTTATTATGGTTATAATACCATATCAAGTCAATCACAGAGGAAATATAAACGGCAATTTAATAAATTTAACTTTCATTTGATATATAATCAGGGTCCGTATTCTAGTGCGTTTTATTCTGGCAAACACGATCTAGGATCTGTATAATAAACCGACGCCTCTGGCATTATGTTTGCGACTTCTCGTACATTGGTGCGATTTAACGATCTCGGGCGCCGTTGGCGGATAATGCCTCATTTCGATATCTAGTGGCAAATTTCACGCGTTCGGTCATCGATCGACTCACCACCGGTGAGTGCCTTTGCCATTAATCGCCCCCGAGACAAAAGATCGGGCGTAAAGATCGCGCACGAGAGGTGAACGAAGGCGCCGTGGGTGCTGGAAGGTGTTTTAAGTTTTATGCAACAATGTTTTATCGTCTTACGAAGTCACGGTCTAGGCCTTATAAAAACCCGAATCCTAAAGATTCGAAATGACTTATTATGGTTATAATACCATATCAAGTCAATCACAGAGGAAATATAAACGGCAATTTAATAAATTTAACTTTCATTTGATATATAATCAGGGTCCGTATTCTAGTGCGTTTTATTCTGGCAAACACGATCTAGGATCTGTATAATAAACCGACGCCTCTGGCATTATGTTTGCGACTTCTCGTACATTGGTGCGATTTAACGATCTTGTGGTTACGAGGGCGGCATCGAAAGGTCGTTTCCTGGTTGCTCTTTCGTTCCTCAACGTGCAACGTGTGTAGGGGTAATTTGTAGGTTGTTAGATCTCTTCTTGGTCATCGCAGAAGTCGGCAAGAGCAATATTCGCGCGGATAGAGACTGGCCTCTCCCGGCGGACCTTTCATCACTGACGCATTCCTCCCTTTCGCGCATCCTCGGCGCAGACGCATCGTCCTTTTTTTTTTTTTTTACCGCAATTCAATTCAACGGCACTTCTTAATCTGTTTCTTCATCGCCTCCCCTCCCCCCTCCCTCGCGTTCGCGTCTCTCTCGCGATCTGCCGACATTTCAAAGATGCGGCCCTCGCGTTGATTGCTAACAGATGTTTCGCGTTTCGGACTTTTCTTCGGCGCACTTTTTCTCTCTATCTAAATAAAGCGAAGGTACGGTTCGCTATTATTCGATGCAAGATATATAGACGATGCACTTTCTACCGATGAAATGAATACTCCCTTATCAACTGATTGAAAAGTATCGTCGAGAAGTCCATCGAACCAATATAGTGACATTCTCGTGATTTATTTGTTATTCTTTCACAATTTTCTTGTGATTATATTTAAAAAAAATGATTTTCTTTATAAAAAAATTAGTTTCTAATTTAATAAAAAAATGTTTTACATTGGTGTGTGTGTGTGTGTGTGTGTGTGTGCAATTATTTATAAGATCAATTCTTCATAGTTAACGAATTTTAGATTCGTGGCCGTTGTTGTCATACCGTAAATTTTGCTGCATTAACATGACATTTGATTTCGATTAAATTTGCAAGGAGAGAATTCGGTGGATGCAGTGAACACAATACAGAGAGAGAGAGGACCCGAGACGAAGAACGGAACTCCTTCGGAAACAAAAAAGCGTCCGGCCGGGTGAAGAGAGGCAGAAACGAAGGAACAATCGGCAACAATAAAATATAGTCGAGGTGGAACGATAAAGTCACGATGTTGTTGTCCCCATTGGCGAGTCGCTTTCGCTTTCGTCCTCCTTGTCGTTGTCGTCGTCCACGTCGGCAAAAACGCATCGATTAAAAGTTAACCAAGTCCACCGCGCGCTATCAAAGCAGAGGACAATCGCGACCTCGGCGACCCAGCCTGAAAGCAGAGCCTTGTACGAAATCCTCGTCTCCTTTCGCCGTTCTTCTGTGAACCCCCTGTGTAGCTGTCCCCTCTCCCCCCCGACCTCTCCGTTGCCCTTTTCTTCTTGCTCTTCGTCTTTTGCCAGTCGGAGTTCGCCGCGCGTCCTGTAACCATTTTCTGCCACTTCATTCTCGAACTTCTCCCGTTCTTTATTCTCGATGCTTCACCCCTTTTTGGGAATTGGCGGGATCTCCCTTGAACGCGCGCACGCGGCGCTGGATAGGTTCGAGATAGTCGTTTGTCGGCGCCCGTGAGAATGGAAATACCATTGTCGGACGGGACCGACAGGACAATGTTCGAGAAATTCTCGCGGCTATACGAAAGATACCGCGAGACGTCGTTGATCATCCTGTCTTCGTACGTGCCGCCGATCTCTTTCGGGGATTCGCCGTTCGGCGCCTTCTATACGCGTTCGACGCATCGCGATAAAGATAGAATGAATGATTGAGGATAGATAGGGAAAATTTTATAGATAGATTCAAGTGATGATAAAGCTCTTGAATCGTAGAAAAGATGTCAGTTGGCAGTTTTCTAATAATAAATCACAGGATCTTGATTTATCTATTTTGTCAATCTATTTGCAACTATAATTATTCGTACGATATATTTTAATGATAAGAACTATTAAAACAGGTTGCCACAAGTTTATTTAAATTGATATATAATGTCGCTGAATTTAAATTTCTATATTAAATACAAAATTAAAAGCAAATAATTTCTGTTTGTAATAATAAAAAAGATGCAACAAATGATGTAAGATTTATTTTTTTACAATAAGATCGAGAATCAGATTCTCTGAAATTACATCAGTTTTAATCCCCGGTCTTTTCGGGAGGCTCGCTCGAATCAGAAATAAATTTCGATAATTTCTTGTTCGCGAATCAACGCCTCTCATCCGCCTTCCGATGAGAGTGAACGAGAGGGAGGAGTTGAAGCGACAGGAGGATAATCCAGCGAACGGACAATACGCATTCCGGTCCTGTGTTTTGTCGGCGGGACAAATTGCGATGCCCGTTAAACGCTTGCTTTTTGCCTGCAGCGGCCTTTCGTGCCCTCCGGACACTCATATGGGCAATGCACTTTATTGCCCTAGCGACATTGCATTACGTGAAAACGCTTCCAACAGTGAGAAAATTTTATCGAGATATTTTAAATTGAAAGGAAAAAGATGATTGTATAATTATTTAGAACATTACATTTTTAATTTCATATATTGAAATAAAAAAGAAATTATATATTAAATGCTAAAAATTATTAAAAATATAAAAGAAATTATTGTACAATCTATAATGCAGTTATTTATCTTCTCTCAACATAAACAATATCGATCAAATCGAATTTAATATTCTATTTCTATTTTTATTATATTCTATGTAACTTCTATTTGCGCGGAAAGTCGTAAAATTATTGACATATTTTCGAATCGTTTTAAGTAGATAAATCTTGGATGAACAATCCAAGTCGCCTGGCTACGATACCGCGGATGGATCACACTGCAACTGTATGATGTATAAATAATGTTGTGACTCACACTGACCACGCGAGGTGACTCAACTTCAAAATTAAGGCGACGCGCAAACCACCTCTGTCTTCTAGACTTCACCTTCATCACGTAAATATCCATCCACACTGCTACTCTGTTATCCTGTCGCACACGAGAATCGTTCTCTTGACAAAAAAGAGCCAGGTGAATGATGTTCCTACGGGAGCCGAGTAAATTCAAGGTGAACTCATTCGTTTCCGGATAATTTATACCAGCGCCTCTTCAAAAGCGATAGCTGGTATTTCAGATTTTTGTTTCGCTAATAATTTTACATCAGCGGAAAATATACTCTAATAAAATTTTAGCGCTAATATCGCCAGATAGAATTGAATTAATAACAGGAGTAACTTTGCGACACAAAAGAACAAATTTTTAGAATCAACTTTTAAAATCAACAAAAAGATTACGATTATTTAATTTTTTAATGATGATATTTGATTATTTGAGATGATAATAATACAATAATACAGAAATAGATAAATTACTGATCTGATAATCTTAATGATTTAACTTGAAATAAATTTATCTGCAAGAGAAACTTTCAACATTTATTTCAAGCGAACAAATTTCTATACTTAATTGCATATATATGATGGACGCTTTAATTTCGACATCAACCCATAAAAATGTCTGTGAGTCAGCGTTTTTTCCTCGAGACATTTTACTATAAAACGACGATTCCGCCGATAATTTTTGGTTGCGTCATTAATTTAAGAAATGAAATATCTCGGAGTCACTGGGGGTTACAGAGGGTTAGTAATATGTGATATTTTATGGCCAGTCATTACCAGGCCATTTCGCCCAAATAAAATCGGTTTTTGCCCGTTATTACGTTTTTACGTGCCACTTTCGATGTATTTTATCGTTCACCGAGTCCCAGGAGTATCTTCCCAGTATAGTCATCTCAGTTCTTACATGACGATTATTCTGCAACTCGAGCGAGAGAAATACATTACGTAAAATGTCGCATTAAAGTTGCGACAAACTTAATCGCAAATTGAAAATTATGAAAGCGTGACTCTAACGTTTATTTAAATATAAACGTAATAACGCTTTGCATCATTTGAAGTATTTATTTTACAATTTCGCAAAATATTTATCTGTTCTTTTTTTTTAATGTACAATACTTACATTTGATTTATACAATAAAGATTCAAAATATTCAAGAAATTTCAACGAGTTTAAAACGTCTGATAAGGCACTTCCTTCGATACGTCAGCGGATATATTGTATTATTAGCTTATTTTTATCGAATCTGATCCCGAAAAAAATGAATTATTCGTGAGTCGCCGAATATATATTCTTTCCATAGAACTTTAAATGAACTGTCAACCGGTTGAAAACACCGTCCGATCTATTCGAGCGAACGAGTTACGTACATTCGACCCGAGATGACCTCATTCAAGCCCTCAAAATAACTTTTGCCTCCATCGGGGCGTACTGCCGAAACGATATCCGTCGAACCCTCTTTTCTTCTTCAAATTTATCGATTGACCGCAGATAAAGTTAGTGGCGATACGTGCGTCAGCATAAAAAAGTGCTATAATTTGTGGGTAGGTCATGACGATTCTTTCCTTTAAAATACATACTCACTCAAAAAAGTGGTATTGCAACCACAGCAAAAATTTTCTGGGTGCGCAAAATTAACTGAGGTACATAAATGATTAGCAAATACTGTGATATCGCATATGTTTCGCATTTAATCAATCTAAGTGACAGAGACAGAATTTATATCTGAACTGTTTGTGAAATTTAGAAAGAATGTTTTTCTGTGGCGCCTATCTATGTTAAGGCCAATCATACTTGTTATAAAGTTTGGCTGTGGTACACAGAAAAAATTAGCGGCAAGAAACAAATGAATATATAATCCTCACATCTAACATATTTGTATAACGCGCCCAATCTATCTAGCTCTTTTAAACAATTTCTCTCAATTTTTCGATGCTGCAGTTATAATTGGCAGTTATATTTCTCACAAAGATCGTTCTAGCTGTAGTATCGAAACTCATATTTATCCAATGCAGTGATTAACATTTGGCAATGGGACCTAAATTTTCTAGAAGATATTATTAGAATATTGCTGCTATAAATTCTATATGTAACAGACAATATTCTAACAGATACAAAAAATAGCGATAAATTTTTGTTGTGACACCTAGAAATCTACCTATATCAGCAAGACATTTTTTTGAGTGCTTGCGTTTCAATATACATATAAAACTTCTTCAAATCTTATAATATCTTATAATGTATGATGATTTCGAACGAAACCACGTAATTTTTTACAAATTTTATAAATTTTGGCATTTTTGATATCTTTGTATTGTTGCCTTGCCTTCAATTTTAAAAGATAAAGATATTGAAATTGATAAATAATGCTGATTTGCAAAGATTCGAAAATTTCTACAGAATTATGTTATCCGATTGATCAGGTTACCCGATGTGATTTCCTCAGGATGGGAAAAGCTGCTGCTTACGTTATGTGAGTCTGAAAATAAATCGGTGCCTTCTCATCGCAATGTTGAATCTGGTAGCGCAACCTTTACTTTAAAGGTTCTGTCAAACTTTACGACCGAGCGATTCAACCAGTTCTGCACGTTTTATCTTTTGTTATGTATGTATTCGACCTTTATTGTTCGAAACGTGCATCACACGTGTGCACGCAAGAAGCTGCTACGAGAAGTCGATACGGGCTCGAAGTGTATTCTGATAAGTATTAGAACTTGGCCAAGCGAAACGGTGTTGCAAATTACAACCACGTTCTGCCATTTTGCACGCGTTATCCGTAATGCACTTGTCTTGTAAAGGAAATAATATCTCGCGCAGATAATTGAACAAAGATAATTGAAAATGTCGATATGTAGTTTTAAGAATGTATGTGTTATATGTCAAAACATTGACAAAAGCATAAAAATTTAGTAAACTGTTCTACTATTTTTTTCTGAGTATCTGTGCAAAACCTGAGTACAATTTTCTTAATGGTTTGAAAATTATTTAAGTTTAAAGTTAACATTGATTCTTATGGAAAATCGCGTATTGTAGCACTTATTGATAAATTTGACAAGGAAAAAATATTGCCAACGAAATAAAAATTTTTACATATATTAAGAAAACTCTAATAAATATTTATGCAAAACTTGATTTAGATTCACTTAATTATTTAAAAGTTATTTACTAAAAATTGTAGAAAAATATTATCTCTGTCTTTCTTTCTGTAAATTACTCGTTTTCTTTTATTTTTTCTAGTTGATTTCAGGAGGTATTCACGATCAAAAGTTTTTGTCATAAATTAGGGAAAATATTAATTACAACTATTTTCTTTTACGAAGAAGTTAAAAATCATATTATTTTGTGATACTTTAATTCTTTTTATAATCCTAATTTATTTATTTGATTTTTTAAACAGTGTAAACGTAAGAAATATGTTTTTTTTTTTTTAATTTTGACAGTTTTTTGCTACTATTGTACAGCCAAAATATCCTAAAAAGAATTTTCTAAACCAGATAATTCAAACGTCTGAAAGCTATCTAAAAGATATTCTAATCTCTCAGACTTTCCCTTATAGATAGGTTCTTAAACTTTTCTTGCACTTTTGTGCTATTTAACCGAAGAAAAGATCAAGTGGCAAAAGGGAGCTCGTTCGTTTTAACGGCCTGTATAAGGGCGTTTCGTGCATAGGCCGACGAAGAAAAAGCCGCAGCGCCGTGGCATCGGTTCTTGCGCGTTGCGCTCGGTGAAAGACGAGGAAG
>NW_021848423.1:24490-45317 GCF_003651465.1 Formica exsecta
GAAGAGCGGGCCGAATGAAGACGTTAAAAGTACCGTGTCATTAGCCATCTTTAAACTCCTCTCAAGTGGTCCTTTTTAATGAAGAGTAGAGATCGCGCGCGTGCAATCTACGAAAAGAAAAGCGAGCGGGTCGAGGCGGAACGCGCGGCGACAGAGAGACGGACATTATTATTTCTTTCCTCTCGCTCCTCTTACAATTAGACGCACGTTACTTTGGTTGCCGGTCGGAGCATCGGGCAATTTCATTGCTGTGAGCTTCCTGCCGCTTGTCCGAAAGCGCCTTCCCCTCTCCTTTCCCCCCTACACTCACACATATACCGTATTATTACTTCCTTTTAAATCCTTCCGCGCTCTTTAATGAAGCGCGAATCGCGAGCCGGCCACACCCTCGAAATTTACGCTACGTATATTCCTCCATATCATCATCGCGCATTTTCATTCTCCGATATATGAATATTATATCGCCTTTAATTATTCGCAGGATTCCTTTGTAATCTTCGTCATGCACCGTTGCATCGCGTGTCTTGGGAATGACAACTTGATTAAACGCACGATGAATTTTTCTCACGATATATTTTTTGTAAAAAAATTTTTGCATATTAATACTTCATATTTATATAGAATATATTTTTCACGTATAAAAAAATGATTTAACTGCATTATAAAATATATTAGAAGGAAAATAGATATTACGGTGAGAGAAAGAGAGAACAAATATTTTAATTATTTTTTTATTATCTTTATATATTTCGAATGTGAAATATATTGCATAATTTGGTAACGAAGATAATTTCTCTTATTATCGTAGAGTTATGTATTTAATTGCTACTTTAAATACACAATTGGGTTTCACGGAACTAATTTCCGGCTATTAGTAATGTTTGTTCACGGAGATTTGGTTGCGCAAAAGTGACGAGGTCGAGCCCATTAGTCAAAGGCGCGTCTTTAATGGTGTATATCTGCAGCGGCATTTAGATTCTATCCTCTCTAATGAATCGTGAATTACTTGCGTTTATCGCAAAGCACGCAATTTCGCATCATTTCGAAACGCATTCTTGAGATCGAAGCTACGAGATTCGAGTTGCATTCTGTTTCGTCTATACGAATAATAATTTATTGCGTTTTCCAGCGGTCTATTAGTCCCAGCTATTGTATTTTTAATCGTACCTGTGTAAAGAGACTTCAGGATCGTTAAAGGCGGGATTTCCGGTGTTCCTCATACCGTTAGAACCATTTTCCTGTTTGCGCCAAGCAAAATCAGAGCATATCTAATATATAAAAAAATGTTGTTTAGTGAATCTAGTATATATAAATTTAAATGGACGGAGTAAAAAAAATCAGAAATTAATAAAAAAGTTCTGTTTATATAATGCGTTAAAAAAATAAAAATTGAATTAACTTAAAATTAAATGAACTTAAACAAATAAAAATAAAATAATAATTAATTTAATGGAAATGAAATAATATATGTATAGAGAAATTGGTGAAAGAGAAATCTCATTTCGTTCATACAAAGTGAAAATTCCTTAAAATATCCTTTATGCAAAAAAAAAATACATTAATTTTGTCGGTAGATCAAACTTATCAGAGGTCCGTATCGGCGAGTTTACCATAAACGTTTTTCGGCGTTCACAAACGGACAGATCGTGCGTACTGGAGCGAACTCGAGCGATTGAGCTAAACTGGCGCAATAGATAAATTACGGCACTTTGGCGTATCGTCTTCTTTTTTTCACGTCCTTCATCTTCGCTGTTTGGCGATCGTCGATAGGCAGCAACCGACAGCTTAACGATCGTTACGTTCAATCAGTCTGCGGTTCGTCGGTATTATCTCAAAAAGCCACGCTGCTCTGACGACGAACAAAAACTTTCGCGGGACAATCAGTTCGAGTACCTTTTTGCGAAGGGTTTGTCGACGAATTTGAAATACACACCAATAACGACGCGGTCTTTAAATACAGTTATGTCCCCGATTTCTTCTAATTAGCTCGTTTGAAACAGGACGGGATCGTCATTAAGAGCGGGCTCTTTCGGATAATCTCGAGTACCGCGGATCCATCATCGGCCTGATTACGTTTTTCGTCGGGGAACGACTTCAATCAAGACAGAAGAGTTCTTTTGTAATTTTCGATTAAGGCCGGGGCACGGCGTCCCCAAGAGGGATACGTATAATGACGTACCGTAGTAACACGCCTTAACTGGCTCGCAATTAATAATGCATGCTTGCGTATGTTGCATCGTTTGCACGAGCATTGCGTCTATATAATCCCCATCTTCTAAAGAGCTCGGCACCGTTCACGCGATTCTTGTGCATGCGGAATTAGCGTGCGTCTTGTTAAGCCTCATTTACACAGAATGGCCTTGAAAAGCGTTTAAAATGTTGGCCAATGAGACAAATTATATAATTATACGAGAAGCTACCGTGCTACTTCTGAAGCCACACAATATCTTCGGATGATTTTGAAACTGATTTAATTTTCTGCATAATATAATACAGAGATATGAGATGAAAAATAGTGATTCTTCTTTGACGTAATGTATCGTGACGGCAAAAAGCATTGTTATGCTTCGTTACCCTTCAGCTACATTTATTGCTAGCCTTGAAGATCGTTTAGCGAGTCGTAGTATGTACAACGCGATTCTTTATCTTTCCGATGAATCTATACAGTAGCGAGAATATGATTGCTGGCCATGTCGTTATTTTATCAACAAATTAACCGCGATGATGTGCTATGTGATGTTCCGCGATAAGTTGTCGAGACAGGTCGCGCGTATTTCGAGAGATTTACGATGTAGACGTGAGACATCGGACATAAATATCTCCCGTTATATGCTCGCACATACGTTACATCGCGTTATTAAGGCCATCAGCTGCTTCTGGTTGCTTGGTCAAGTACAGATGATTGACATAATGCGTGAGAGAAGTCACGCTTGTATTGGACCGTCTAACGAAATGGTTTCTACAAATGTACTTCGTCTTATGAATCTGTCACCTAAACGACACGTCATAAACGAAGATTTTGTTTAAAATTTTATAGAGTAATCTTTTGTAAACATTTATTTTTAACGATAAATATCAGAAATCAAGGTAAAGGGCAATTATTTTAATTTGAATCGCTTCAATCAATGTTTTATGTTATTGGAATTTAAAGTTTTTTTTAAAGCATATCATTTTTTAAATTAATTTTAATTATATGTTAATTAATTTTATATAAACATAGATTTAAATTTTTTACACTTTAATTTTGAAGATTTTTAACATTGAAAATAAAAAAAACTAATAATAATAAGAATTTACAGCAATTGATGGAATTTCCCATTAATTTACAGCTAGAATCAGCGTCATATTTGACATAATGATAGATGTTTGGGGCTAAAAAAGATATTCGGTCTGAAAGAGCCTAACAATAAGTACAACATCGCAGACACGTTCGCAAGATCGTTCGTGCATTACTGGAATAGAATCAAATTATAGCTTGTCTACGTAACGCGTACTTATGAGAAAATGCCTAAGGCGTGAATTTAATATTAATAGTACCTGCCTGCAATAATCGAATGCCCAGCAGTACATGATGTTTAGCAGTAGCAAAAATTATGCAGCAGAAAGGAGTTTTTACTTCTAAGGAATCATCAAAGCTATGCAAGCCGCGCGTACGCAAATACGCCTCGCCTGAGTATCTCGCAGAAAGCACACGTATATTTCTAAACGCGGCAGTGATTCGTACGGATTGCGTAATGTGTTTTCCGGGGTTGCTAAACATGTCCGAGGCCTATATTCTTGCCGTACATTTTTCGTTAAATGAGTCATTATAGAACGAAATATTTTATTTTATTTTATTTTATTTTATTTTATTCAGCATCGCTTAACACCTATTCGCAGTAATTAACCTCAGGTGGGATAACGAACTCGAACTACCTTTCTATCTTTCTTCACCTCCTTCAACACATTTAGAACAGATAAATGTATTTTTTAATTTTAGATTTCAGGCGATTTCACACATTTGCATATAATTTGTAATATTATGTCGAATATAAAATATATACGAGCTTTTAGAAAATTTTCTGAAAAATATCACTAGAAAAATTGATTTATATATATTCTCAGGTAAATAAAAAATAATAATACAACATACGTTTTCTTAGAAATTTCCATTATATATATATATATATATATATATATATACAAGGTGTCCCAGAATAAAGGACACCAAAACAAGTAAATTTTGCCAATAAATTTGTGCCCGCAAATGAGCCGTTTTGGCGCTAGAGAATCAAAGACTAACAAGGGAACCTCGCGAAACCAAAAATTCTGATTTTTTATGAAACTTTACACATATGTAGCGGGGGGGGGGGAAGGGGTAGATAGAATTTAAAAATTTCCAGCTGCAGCCCAAAAACGGTTCTAAGGGGTGAAATCACTCCTCATATGTAGAGCGGCTTCTTGCTTTTCTCGATATATCTCAAAAATTATTCGAGATATCAAAAAATGTTTTATACAAAAGTTTCATGATAAAAACATTTTTATTTAACCACTTTTATTAATAAAATTTTGACGAAATAATTTTTTTCAAAGATTTTGGCCCTTGTTGTTTTTGATTCTCTAGTACCAAAACAGCTCATTTGCGGATACAGGTTTATTAACAAAATTAGCTTGTTTTGGTGTCCATTATAACCATCTGAAGTTTATAGAGGTCTAATTCTGGGACACCCTGTATACATGCCATAAACATGCCACCCGTGGTTTTAAGTTCGTTGTATGTGCGTTCTTTTTTCTTCCCGCGTAAACTCCTTTAACGGCTGACAACTGATCGGTACGCATTTTAATTGCGATTGCAAAAAATATTAGAAATTATAAACAACCGCAATAAGAGACCTCGAATTGTTAATAACTATGCGATCTCGCTTTATGTTCGCAGGCATGCGCGTCTAGATACATCTGGTTCTCCGTGTCGCAGCCAAAGTACGATCCCGATGACAGTAGATGGAATAAAGAATCCACAGTGGGTAACAGAAGAGAACCGGTGGGCACGTGTTGGGTCGTCGCTAATAACTTCAACGAATCGCAAGAATATTCCCCATGTCGTACGAGTAAGTTTTTGTTCAAGCATTCTTATCACAAAGTGTCACAAAAGTCGTGTACTTTCTCTTAAACACTGATATTTTTGGTGAATTTGAAAAAAAAACTGACATCAAACTTCACGGTTATATAATATTCAATGTCAAGTATTTTGGAGAATGTCGAATTAAAATACCGTTAAAAAAACGAAGTCTATTAAATGAAATAAAATTAGGAATAAGGCTTTATTATCTACTCGTGTCTCAACGAAAACATTATACATAAATGTTATCTTAGTATCTGTGGTTCAGAGAAAGTGCGCGTGACTTCTATCGCATCCGTCCACTTGAATCGTTAACAAAACGTTCTCTGAAGATTTCCGTTCTTAACGAAAGCGACTTCGCGGTAAGGTAAACAAAGTACGAGCGAATGTTTAATTTCCACTCTCGTCGTTCTCTCTCCGTCGCCGGTATCGAACTCTCGAGGGGCGGTACGATTTATAGCACGCGCGTCGCATCGTTCTCCGAATATAGCTCCGGTTTATAAAAAAAAAGAACGAAAAAAATGTCTTTAGAGATTTTTGTATACTCTTAGTTGTACGTTCGAGACGAGTTTTATAAACAGTTGTAAACAGGCGCCTTTTCGAAGACACAAAACAGGACCTGAATGTATCCTTTAGATGCAAGAAGCAAATAGCCTTCGCCATGTCTGGAGGTAAATTCTCCTCATCCTCTTCGCCGAGGATCACACGAGGACGAATTTCCTCCGCGGGGTAACAAGGATGCAGTCGACATATGGCCGTGTTCCCGAAGTATAACGACCATAAATACGCCATGTAACAGGATACTTCCTGCCGACCATGTAGATGCCTCGTGTCTTAATGACAAAGGACATATCGACTTTCGGTACCACTTCACTCGCTCCGCACTGATTTGTGAAGATATCTAATTAGCTATAACTTTTGGCAAATAGGAAACGGTGTATCTTTCTGGAAATCATTACAATTACATCTGATAATTTTAGTTCATATGTTAAAAGATTTATTCGACCGTAAAAGAAAACCATTATTTAATACTTTAATACTCACAAGAATTATTTAGAATATCACTCGTAGATTATTAAAGCAATGCAAACCAAATTGGAAAATTTAGCAAAAAAAAAAAAAAAAAATCGTTCTCTTTTTTTTTTTTTCTAACATTTACTCTCCGATGTTTATGTGCGTAACTTATCGCGCTGCTGTTTTATGAGAGTTACGTGTCTCGCAAAATTCAATTACAGACAACATATTGAACTCCAATATGTGCGGATGCATTGGAAAATTAAAAAAAAAAAAAAAAAAATCGTTCTCTCTTTCTTTCTTTCTAACATTTACTCTTTCATCTGTATAGTCATTCCTCATGCTCATAAATTTTTCTCATCTTGCGCGATAATGATACTCTGATATTTTCCGGTTCTGTAAAAAGAACTACATTTAACTTTTATCTCGTGATTATCAATGCATGGAAATAAAACGTCAATGCTACAGATATTTTATAAGAATATTAAGCACCCTATGAATCCCTCATATTCTTTTGAAAACGATTCCCTTAATTGATCGATTTCTCTCCTTATAGGAGTTTGCAAGTTATTGATAAAAATCAAATATGGCACGAAGCAAATAATGAGAAAAGAATTCTGAAAAGAATCTGAAAAGAATTGTTAAAAATTTAATATTATATTACATTTTATTATTATTAAATTTAATTTAAGTAACATAAATATTTTTGTTTCGAAAATCTTGTATTTTTCTATAATATATATAAAAATTTCTTATGTAATAAAATCTTGATTGTTAATAATGTAATTAAATTCTTTAAATAAATGGAACAATAAACTTCTAAAATTTTAACTACCATTTTTTTTAAATTCGTGCGATTTTTGTACAATTATTGTAAAATAGTACGTATTCACAATTGTCTGATATTTTGCATTCAATATTTTTGTTATTCTTTTATTGCTTTAAAGTTATCCATTCAATTAATATATCATTTATTCTTATAATTCATTCCTGATTAAAAAGATAAAATGCAAAATTATATAAAATTAATCCTGGGGAAAATTTCCTTACATTGATGATGTCAGGACGTCACGTATTCTGGCTGCTTTCCAAATAAATATTATCAAAATTCGTCGTGAAATGTCCGCGAAACCTTCGCGGAACGCAAAGTGCGGAAGCGAACGTCAGCTTTGATGTGAGCTCATCGTCCAGAAATTCCGCGATGATCGCGCAATTAAACAATTAGAAGCCGAGTCAGATGAACGAATCGCTTTCCCGAGAATCGTAAGGTCTTTTTAGCGAGGCGTTAGATCTTAGCCAGAATTTATAACATAATGTCGACATTATGGGATTGTCTCATTACACACCGGTCTAATTAAATCGTTCATTATCACTCATTTCTAAAATTAAATGTCTATCGCATAGCTATTTGTTTGGCTATCTTGGCTTATTTGGCTATTTGTTGTCTACTGGCGAACTAAAAACAACAGCGAGCTTGTCGATAACTTTTATAGATATCTTTTTTTGTATGATTGTTATAAAATTTGTAAAATTTTTATTTATTTTTATTAATTTTTTTATTAATTTTACATTAATTTTTTTTATTTGTAAAATTATTTACAAATAGAGAAGCGAGCGAAATATACGTGTACATAAATTATAATTAAAAAATATAAATATAAATTAAATATTCTTCATATTTTTACAGACACTATTCAAGAAAAATTTATTAATTTACTTTTATATCTCATATTAATATGACAATTATTAAATGTATATAAATATAATATTGTGTGTGTGTGGACATATACAATACAAACATTATACTTTAAAAAATAGAAAATTCTAAAGCAAAAATTTTCTAAAATGTAAGTATGCATAATTTTAAAATCTAGATTTTTATCTGTTAACTTTTTATTTCCTATCTCTTGTACGATACCGACAGTTTTGATGAGTTAAGGAAAATTACTATATGTGCGATTGATAGCGAAACACGTATATCTCGAATAATCTTCGCAAAATGCGATTACGCGGAAATCGACTCAAATATCACACCATCAACATTCTGATTATACCTTATGAGGCTAAAATGATGATACGATTGTTTCTAAATTCGTGGCATTCTAGCTTACGTGAATGCATCGTGAATTTTTTTAGTATTATATTCATATTGATCATATAATATCAATTTGAAAAAAGAAGTATTATGTAAAGTGGAACTAATGTATTTTATGTTAATGTCCGTTAGCTGTTTTTTATGATTATTTTTTTAATTGTTATATCAATTAATTAATATAACAATTAATTAATTAATTAATTGTTATATTCACGTATTACTCATTGAAAATATATTGTGTGATATATATCAGGTTGCGACATTTAACACTTTCGAAGCAGATAAGGACGTATCACAGCGCAAGTAAAGATATTTAAATGTAGAGGAAAACATTTTTCACATATGCAACTAACGAGAGGAAGAAAGCAACGGAGACTTACAGTGAGTGCATTCCTCGATGAAAGGCGTCTACTAGTTTAAGTGGCTAGGGAGAGGGGAGGGGCATTAGAAAAAAAAGATAATAATTGGAAGGCGCCTCTCGGACTAAGGCATTAACTCGGCATCGTTGTAACAAGGCCAATTAGCACTTGATCCTACTTGAATTACGATCGAGCTACCGATCTTCAGCAAGCAACATTCTTCCTTTTTCATTGTATTAAAACAATTTTTTTAGACATATAATTGCATATCGTGCGTACAAAATTCATTTCATTTCGTACAAAAATAAAAAATATGTCAATTAATTATTCAAAAAAATATTTTCCGCTTGAATTATCAGTACAATCTTTAATGTCATGCAGCAGTAATTAATCTTATGGCTATTGATTATATTGTAAAATATAAAGAATTATAATTAATTATGTAATGTAAGATTGAACGATTTAATTATAAAATTGATGTAAAAATCAATATGAGAAGATATATATTTTTACTATAAACGCGCGCGCGGTCACCTTGTTTCGAAATAAAACAAGTGACCCGATAATGCATATTGAGGATACGTAATCGTGCACCGACGCACGCACACACGCACGTGAAATAAGAATTACAGTAGTTCCATTCATTCCCCGTAACTCGATTAAGGGTCGGTCATACAACTCGAGCTCGTCTCTTGTGATGCTCTGATTTCTTTATTAGACGCTTCAAAATCACATCAATTTAAAATCTTTTATTGTTTCCTTTATGCTGCCAGAGACTCGAGTAGGATAAATTAACTTTAAATTTTGTTGTTTAGATGAAAACAGGTGAAAGAGCATATATGTCTTGTATTTTGAATTATTTCATGATATGTATATCCGGAGCTCATCGAAATCAGAAAGAAACAGTCGCGCGAGAGCGACTTTCCTTGTTAGATGGTGAAAAAGTTTCTCTCTTCCACTTGTCGTTGGTGTCGACTCGAGCTTAAGAGCGGAGAATGGTCTCTTATACCGACGCGAGAATAGCATCCTTGCAAAGCGCGAAGAGGAGACGGATTATAAATAGATCGACCATCGACGATATCGCGGTCGAACGCATCCGTTGTTCCTCCACGGATGATACCGTTGTTATACCGATTATATCGATTTGACGCGTTTAACGTCGTCATAATTCAAAATTAGCCGATTATCACACTTTATGGTGTTTTATTGATTTCTTGTAAGATGAAAAAAATTATTTTAATATTTTACTGGCATTTAATGGCAGTTTTTAAATTAAAAAAAAAAAATAAATAAATAAATAAAAATTCGAAAAACAGGGGGGAGGATTAAATTAAAAATCTGCTCGATTATTTCTGAGCAAAATTATTTTGGGACGAGATTTTTGGACGATTGCGGGGACTTGAAACTTTTATTAGCTTACGGATCCACCACTTTATGATTCGGTAAATATATGCGTGTCACGAGTGTCCGACGAGTGGCGCCGATCTCTCGTTTTATATCTGCTTTTTCGTTGCGCGACGCAACCGGATCGACGAAGACGACCGGATTGGTGTAATTGCGTGACTGACAGCTCGTCTAAAGTGAACGATCGGCTGTCGAGGGGCTCCGTTGCTGTCGCGCTCATAACGTACATATGTACATATGTACATGCGTATGTAGAAGAAGGCCGGGTCCTACGGGACGACGCCGAGTTGAGCCACCGGATATTCTCACATACTTGCGCGCGTTTTCTTGCGAGCGTAATGCAGTTCGTTGCAGCAGTCGCGTCGGGATGGCACTGACCCTGTCAGTCGGCTTCTGTCGGCTGTGGCCCGATAATTTGCTACTTGCAGTTATCACATTGGCGGTTAATTATTAGACTGACGCCTCAACGGCCGGCTTCCGTAATATCTTACATGTTTGCTCGCTTTATAGTATTTTATTATAAAGGCGATCTAATTATAAAACTTGTTAATTTGAAAGTTAATTAAAAGATATAAATATATATATATATATAATTGATTCTTCGGGTTTTAAATAATTCTTTTTCGTGTAGTCGTGAATTATTCGTATAATAATATCCGCAATGCTATTTTTAGAGTAAGGTATCCAAAGAATTATGTTCTTATATTAATTGAGTAGATTATTTTATATTTTTATTAACAAAAATTTATATACACTATGCACAATTATGTGATATTAACGACAGCAATTATATCATCGTGATTACATTTAAGTGAATAGAATAGCTATATTATCTTTTGACTTGTGTCATTTGTTGCATATACTGATAATATTAATAATATTGTAATTATTGATAAGCGATAAGTTACGAATATATGAACATACTAGAAAGGCAAAGAGATTTTATCTCCCAAAAAGAATGAATTGAAAAGGATTGAATGTCATTAATCTGCGCGAGATAATCGCATTTCTACGAAATGACTCAATTATTGTGTATTGTCGAATATAATCTTCTCTCATTTATACTCATTGTCAGTACGATTATGCTAAGAACAATAACCTAATTTCTCTTAATAAAGTGTTCCATTAATCAAGATAACTCACAATTTTCTCTTTAATTTTATAAGTTTATATTACACTCTACACATACAGTTTTATTTTTACACGACATCGTTACTATATTGAATCTTGCCTAGGAATTCCTTTCAGCAAAGTGTTCGCGTTATCGCGATAATAATCAATTCCGTTTTAACATAAATAGAGGTAAATGTTAAAGTAAAATGCATACAGTTTCACATCCGAACCGAAAGAATTTCGGTAAAATTACCGTCAACTTCACAGACCTCCCAGCTTTTATTACTGTCCGTATCTAAAAGTGTCGTCGCGTTATCTAGTTAACGAGCATAGATACTCGATGACCATTTCCCGGATGACGCTGTTCACGATCCGTGATAAAACACGCAGCTTGCACTTTCGTCTTGCCGCGATGATTCGGATGAAGAAAACGAAGGCGTCACGGCGGAAGATCAATCTAGGTTTAATGACGCGTATATATACGCACTACTTTTGCTCGTGCGTGCAGCCGAGTCTTCAAGGCGATACCACTCCGTTTCCTAGTCGATAACGCGTGAAACTCTAGGAATATATGCATATACACACGCGAAGACGAAACTTCCTTATATCCGTATTATTCCTTAATACAGTTACAAAGTGTTCTTACTAATCTAAATAATAATAATGAAAAATTATTCTTTTTTATAAAACTTTTAACAATTTTGTGACAATTTTGCCTTGAAAATATTCTTCTGATATATATACATATATACATATTTTTTTTTAACAGGATATTTTCAAGGCAAAATTGTCTCAAAATTGTTAAAAGTTTTCTAAAAAAGAATAATTTATATATATGTTATTATTATGTTTTCTGTTTTATTTAATCCGAAATGTATTAATAATTTAATAATTTTGTTTGATTTTTGTTAGTGTTTAATTTTGAAATAAATATTTATATTTTTATAGTGGAAAAAATATTGTTTCTTTATATGTAGTATTGTGTTTATTTTTGGACTTCTTATTTTTAATTATTGATTAGAAAGTGTTACGAATTGTCATGTGCAAATTGCGCAAAAAGAAAGATTTATTTAAACTGTACTACCGAGATATGATGCCTATGTTTGAAAGAACAAAGAATGAAATGGTATAATCGTCTGTTTCCGTTTTAGGATACTGGGGCTACCACAGGCAGGGTTCTTGTCAAGCTGGTTTAGGAGCTGCGATATCTAAGGTAAGTCAAACAATACTTAACTTTCTTGCTCATGACTTATAGAGAATATTATTATTCCTTTATTTTTTCACACGCAAAATATTACCACGAAAAAATATTAATTTAAAATAAAAAGAATTTAAAGTTTTAGATATTTTTATATTCAGTTTTTAGACATCTATTGCCTTATTTTAAGCACCAGTTGACATATTAGAAATTATATTTTAAAATGTATTCAACGGATCTCAACATTTCTGTCTTCAAGATAATACAAAGATTCGCATGTAACTTAGCGATTTAAATGACAACCGAAAGCGCATCGCGTGAATGTAAATGCGATAACGCCGTAACGTGTCTCGGTGGTTGCGACGTCCTGAAAGCGTTAGACACGAGGGGATGCTGGCGAGGGCCGAATATGGCTAGGAATGCGAATTCCTACCTCACGCACCTCCGTCGTGCGTTCGGGGCATTCGTATTCGTGCCATGGCGCATCCGTGCATGGTGCAACGGAGCCAATCGTCGCGGCTTTCTCTCTCGTATACGATTGTCTTGTCCGAAGCTCCGATTCTCCGGCGACCGACAGAGATCGCGGGACCGAATGAACCAGGACCGTAGGCGTCTTCGCGCGCCTTTTGCTCGCTTTTCACCCGAGATGCATCTCCGGCGAACGTGGCTTGTTTGTTGCACCTGCATAATCTCTACGCGCTGCTGATATGCTCACTTCATCTCGCGGCTCACGTTGCAATAAATATCGGCAACAGCCGCCGACAAATCGGTAGCTGCTGCTTTCACCTATCGATGCAATAATGATCATTCTTATCTCATTTAAAAATTTTGATGCAGAAATTTGTTGATGGATTGCGACATTTTTTTTTTCCACGGGAAGTATCCAGATGTATTTACTAGAAATCATGCTTAATTTGATACTTCAATCCAGTTTGTACTCAGAGAGCATTGCAGAAATTGCATATTTTTAACAATATATATATTCTTTAATTTGCAGTCACAATATAAAAAGTTTTGTAATTTAATATTATATTATTCTTTTGAGCAATATTTTAATATAAACTTACAAAGAAAGTTTGCTATTGAAATTCAAATAAGAGAATAAAAGCGTTGGCAATATATGTGATGAAAAAAATTTAAAGTTTCAGTTTCACGCGGTTTGACATTTAAAAATATCAGTTAAAAATACGATAATCATCTTCCGTTCAAGGAGTAAAATTGTTTTTGTCGCAATCTTTTTTAAACATTAACGATGTTATTGCGCCGCGACATATCTACTTCTATATTGCCATGTTTTTCGAATCGTATATAATCCACGATCTAATCTCTCTCTTTCACGGTAAGAAATCCCACACGAGTATAATAGCGTTATCGCGCAGCGGGACGGCTTCGATTGCGCCGCCAAAGAAATAGTAGGACAATTCCGCGGACATTCAGCTGGTTATCTTGCCACGGATGTATAATTCAGAATTGCACGGCTATATGGCAGATGTTTAATGCATGTTGCGAATCGTATCCGACTCCTAACTCGGTTTCAGCATTCAATGTTAATCCTCCGCCCGCGCTCAATCCCAATCGCGTATGCTTGCTTATACTGCATACTGCAGATGTGATAATTTTAGATATATTTGATAGCTGCTTCAGACCCATTTTTTGCTGTAGTTTTACAATTTTGCTCTAAAGCGGTAGAAGTTTTCTACGATACCAAAAATAATAAATTTAACGATGATGTGTCTCATCTATAGTATATATTATATTATATTTAAATAAAATCTTATATTATATTTAAATAAAGTGCTAAGATCTAAAAGATGTCAAAGAGAGGAAAGATTGATATCTCTCGATTTTTAATATTATATTTTTTTATGAAAAAAAGATTTCTTTTAAACATTCTATTAGAAAAATAGCTTCTATTTTTTTTATCTTTCTTACATACTGATATCTAGTGGACGTGCTATTCAATTTTATGATTTGTTTTGCAGTAACAAAATGATAAAAAATATTGAATATATTGAGTTGACAATTTTAACGTAAGTATGATGACTTATGAACTTGAATAAGTTTAATTTCTCATTGAATGAGAGAGAAGTCATGAGAGAAGTCTATTCTCTTCTCTTTTCGGTAAACAAACGCTATTGTACAGCACAATTCACCACGGAATTCTCGTGTATACTAAATCTCGAAGAGCGTGATTTAAAGATCCTCTCTCTCGACGCCATCGAGAACGAAATCGACCATCGATCTTCGCGTTAAACTGCCCTTGTTTAAATCATTACCAATCGTTGTTGTACCTGGTACTACGACATATCGGACGGACGATCTAGACGAGATCGATCGATAGCCGATCACTATCAATCGATGCGATTGACTTTCCCTCCAACTTGGTTGGTCCCAAATCGCGATTCGACGATTGAAATATATGTTCTTGAGCTTCTTTCGTACAAACTGATTCTTATATTCTTACATCCTCACAGAGAAATCGTTCTGGATTAGATTTGATGCGAATCGATTGGTAAAATCATCCTACACGATCACTCTACGATTTATGCGTTTTACTTGCCTAGATTTAAAAAAATAATCATCACGATTCTTTGGATAATAAATGAGAAAAAATAATTTAAACTAAATTATTTCTAGCATTTTTTATTTCTAATTCTAATTTTATTTTGAATCTAGATATTGTATTGATTAATTACAATAATCAAAAATTTTATAATTTAGATTACATTTTTCATAATTAAATTGAATTTTGCTTCCTCATAGAGGAAGCTTTGTTTTAATTTTTACCTACAATTTTTTTATAATTAATTTTAATTTTTTGTAATTAATATATTATTATATAATATATAATCAATTAATTTTTTCTAAAAATATTATTTTCTGTTTTTTATTTTTCTAAAAAGAAATTTAACTTTATAGCTCTTAAATTTGTTTTATTTCGAGCCTTTTTAATGTTCTAATTCTAATAGACCCCATTTCGGAAAGTTTCCGTATGAGGATTGCATTTCAAGTCAACAAGGGACAATAACGGTAATTTCGATCAAACCCAAGCGGAATCGGTGGGTGGGATTGACGTCCCGACTCTTGTCTCAGAACATATTCAAATCTCAGAGTGATTTGAACTCGCTTAAACACGATTCGTTATGATATCATAGCAGCTTATAAACGCGATGAGAGGTATCCATTTCCAATCATCTAGACAATTTAGGAAATGGGGGTCAACTTCTCTCTTTCTCTCTCTCTCTCTCTCTCTCTCTCTCTCTCTCTCTCTTTCTCTCTCTCGTCGCGCGCAAAATTGTGCTAAGTTGTTCTAGCCAGTTCACCGAAGCAAAACATATATGTCTTCAAAATATAGGAAAAAAGGAGGCCATGATGTTCGGTAGGCTACACATGAAGACATGTATAGCGACACCATTGATATATGGTGTATGGGATAAGAGATGCGGGACGACGATCTCATCTGCCCTTATCGGGCAATCGACCGAATTTTAACCGAATGGACCGCGACTGGGAACTGCTTGTCGGAGCAGAACTTTCATTGAGCATTGTCCAGAAATATTTAATGAGATTTCTAATTCGCGATCGGAAATACAATTCTTGGTGATAATTATAATAATAGTGCAAAATCGAATATCGCGAAAAAACGCGACAAACAATCTGCAGTACATTGAAAACCGACATTGCAGTGTGTTTTGGATACTTAGCTTCTCGTCAGGATAAACCTTTACTGAACCCTTGCATTAATATTAAGGTGTACCCGTTGAAAGGGTATATAATTAAACGATTCTTGTGCAATTTATCTTATTACGCGATCTAAATTCGAATGACAAATTTTAACTATCAGACAAAATATATTTGACTCTAAGCATTGTTAATGAAATAATTATTTCGTAAAGATTACAACAAAACAATAATTTATAATTTGTATCTCTGTTGCTTCGATTTTTACTTGAAATAATAAATGATTGGACGGAATATATGCTTCGATAAAAATCTATGATCACAATTATGTTTATTAAAAATTTATTAATTATCAAATTAATTGTCATGATCATATCAGAAAAATTTCTCGATATTTGTCGCGATCGTGTTTCGAAAAGGAATTCCACAATATATGAATGTCTCGCATCACTATTCTACTGTTCGAGTGTCGCCGCATGATTGATAACAAGGCCGCGGTATGTAAACAGTGAAGCGTTATACGCCAAGGCTGAATACCGTGTTTTTGTTTATTTATTTCCGAAATATTTTGCATTCTATAAAATATACATACATACGCAGAATATATTATATTATATGAGTGTGCGTGTGTGTCTTTCGGAAATTATAAATTAATTATTAATTAAACGATTAATATATAACGGAATCTTTTGTTATATTAATCACTCAATCTTATGATTCATATTTTACTGCTCGTCTTCAATTCGAATAACAAATTACATTTAGATCGGCGAAAAAATTTTAAAGTATCGAAAAATATATTTAACTTTAAGTATCGTTAAAGAAACAATTATGAAGAATTTGTTCGTAAGAATCGCAACGATACGATAATTTAACATTTTTATTTCTATTGCCTGTTTTTTATCGATTCTTAGTAGAAATTAAATGAATAAATCGCAAAAAATACGCATAATACGACAATTACAGTCGTGTATCTAATGATTTTACCCCTTACCAATTTTTCAATTTCCGAAAAGAATAATTTTATTCGATTTTTAATTTTGTTGATTCTTCATTTAAAGAATGAAGAATTTTTCTCTTGATTTTAATAAATCAATATAATAAAATTTAGTTATTTCTGAATAACGAGGCAACTTATATTTTTTTCTTTGTTTTATTAAAATCATGCAAATTTTTATCAAGACGTAATAATTTGTAAAAAAAAGACGATAAAAACAAATTATATAAAAAAAGATATAAAAGTAAGGCTCTTACACGATTAAAATCAAGTAAAATCCGAATAAAATGGCAAAAGAGCCACGCGCAGTTTTTAGGGCGCAAAGATATATAATTAAAACAAAAAAATAAATTAAAAAATTAGAGAATTTCTTTAATTACATGATTCGCGAAAGGCGGACGTTTCGGCCCTTTTTTTGGCCATCATCAGCGCAAATAATACTAAAATTAACAATATTTGTATGCCGTTTATATTGTTAATTTTAGTATTATTTGCGCTGATGAAGGCCAAAAAAAGGGCCGAAACGTCCGCCTTTCGCGAATCATGTAATTAAAGAAATTCTCTAATTTTTTTATTTATTTTTTGGTTTTAATTATATATCTTTGCGCCCTAAAAACTGCGCGTGGCTCTTTTGCCATTTTATTCGCAAATTATATAATTTTTATTATACGGATATACTTAAAATCAAGAAGAACTTTGTTTTTCTCATAAATTCAGATTTAACCTTAGAGTTATTAATCTTTTTAAAGTGATCAATCAACTATTTAAGTTTTTATTAAGACTAACGATTAACCGTAGTATACTTATGGACACGTGTGTGCACGCATACGTCAGTATAAATTTCAATATATCCTCCCGTCCCATCCCTGCGGCCTATACATATTTGGCTGCGTGGTTATATTTTAATCGCAGATGGGGCCCCCGTGTATTTCCCCCTTCCTCTCCGCCGTTTGCCCTAACTCTTTTCGATCGGCGCCAGAATACAACATACAACTCGTGCCAGTCGTGTTTCGTGCGTAGACGGGGCGCAGTCTGACCGCTATTGTCTCGATTGCAAATTTTTCGCGTGTATAAGTATCGGACCCGAACGCCACTCCATGGGGGGTACATCGTGTAAATTCCCTTGCCTTTATCCTCCCGTCCCTATGTCTCTGCTTGTAGCACGAACCTCAACGACAAATGCACGTATTTGCTTACTACTGTTTGGCTAATCTGTTGAACGTATGATAGCCAAAGAAATGGCATGTAAAAAACAAAGTAGGACATTAATATAAAATATTAACACAAAATTTAATGTAGACACGCAAAGGAATTTTAGTACCGAGTAAACCTTTCTTTTTTGCTTGAAATATTAACGAAAAAATTATAATTATAATAAATCTTAATCAATATTTAATTTACGAGATAAATATATTCACGTATCTAAGAAATAAAAATTAATAAACGCATAAATTTTTTAAATTTATCATTCACTATCTATCCTAATTATTTTTTATACGAGGAACGCATCGATCATTGCCTTCCCACTTACATGAATCGCGCGATTCGAAAGACGGACGAGCCCCGACCGGCTCGACCTCTGATTCACCTCTCGGCACGTCGAAAAGCGCATTCTTCGGGTTCGACGAGCAGAACGGCTCGATGCGACCCCCGGCTCACTCAGTTCGGCGAGAGGGGCTTAGAAATGGATGGCGCCGGAACACAAAAGTTACGGCTGTTGCACCCGCGTCGCCGAGCACCTACGTCGGGACGCGAATCGCTGCTGGGCGTGCACGTGACTCGGTCGTACGTTTGACATTGTTTGGTCGACGAGGAAGGTCCCATTGTCTTCGGACCGTGCGAATCGTCTGGCTTGGTGTACCGCGACTTGCAGATATTATTATTTGCGGGACAATAAGAGGACATTGTGTACTGAAACGCAGCGAGTTTGGCGCCATCCTGAATCGTATATACATACGAGTACACGGATAATAAGATTGTTTCGATTTTTGATGGCTGATAAGGATTTTAAGGGGTATTCCTAGTTTGACGCTCTGAAAATAAAGGCGATTTTTGAGAACTTTTTTAAAGAAAAATATAAAACATATTAATTCTAAATTTTGCATGTTTACTAAATAACATTTCATCAAATATTGAAATTGAATTTTTTCAAACAAAAATATTTGTTTCGGAGTTATAGTAGCCCAACCAGGATGTCTAAAAAAAAATGGCGAACATGATTTCCAGCCGTTATAGTCATCGTTATACTCATGCAGATTAAGAATCTTTTTGGTTTTTTTATTTCAGATGACTATAACGGCTGGAAGCATGTTCGCCACGAATAATAATTTTTTTTTAAAACACCCTGGTTGGACTACTATAACTCCGAAACAAACAAATATTTTTGTTTGAAAAAAATTCAGGATATACTTGAAATGTTATTTAATAAACGTGCAAAGTTTAGAATTAATATGTTTTGTACTTTTCTGTAAAAAAAATTTCCAAAAATCGCCTTATTTTCAGAGTGTCAAACTAGGAAGACCCCTTAAAACACGAATAAAATGTCAATCTGGTCTAAAAGGTTTCGAAAGCTTTTATACCAACACGATCAGTTTAGAAATGCAATCCTTTTTTAATTCCTCCGTAGAGTGGCAAGATAATGTTTAATGGCACTTTATCTTCTTATCAAAGAGTATTTTCATCTATTTAAGCAACGCATCAACAAGGATTGAAGTCTTGGAAAGTACAAATCTGTATTAAGTAATAACTTTTTTGGCTTCCCAAGCACTATGAATAGGATATGTTAATTTTACTAATCAAGTTACATTCTGCTTCTTAATGCCTTAACACTGTTCATTACTTAATACCTTATCAGGCGACATACGTCAGTGAGACAGCTAGAATGTTAATTTGCTCGATGGAAAGAAGTAAAGTTCTCTTAAATCTTATGTCTTTTTCGTGCGTACCGTGTGTAAGGCGAGGAATTTGTGGTACGATTATTCGCTTATTTACCGCGCTTTTTATCGGTACCCTTCTTTCTGTCTTCGATCCCTTCTTTTAATTATTTTGGTAAAAATTGCCAAAAATCTTTTGTTTGTTTAACGATGATGAAGCAATTTCATTGACCATTCTTATGTCTACACACATTTACAAATAATTTTCTATTTTAAATTATTATTTTAAATTATTGTTTTTTATTATTGCTTCAATTGTTTTCTAATTGAATGTTTTTTATTATTATTTTTATTATTTAAGTTACTCTAGAATACTTAAACTATTCTCTTTCTTTTTGCTTTATTATAAATATTATAAATTAGCTATGAATAATCAAATCAAGTATTCATAAAATATATAACTATTGCTTTTTAAGAATTGATTGTAAACTGATCATAATTTATCATCATTACTATCGCTCAAATATCTTGCTGTATATTATATGTTATATATATATATATACATGTACGATATTTACCAATTACTTCAAAATCTTATTAACTTCCGGTGTATTTCTTATGTTATAGAAAATAATAATGCGATTTTATATATTCACGTATACCGGTAATGTAAAATTATAATCTAATAATCCCCGGTAACATTATTCATTGCAATTGAGATATCGCATGTCACGCAGAGGAAGAAATGCCATGCGTGCATCGCTGCGTAAAAATGAAATCTCGTGTTACATGCTTTCATCCGCATTGCGTTTTTTTTTTATTCTCTCAACATACTCGCATTAACGCATCTCTCTCGTTTTTCATTTAATCCATAGAAATTGCATCTTACTTCCTCGTAACAGCGTATCCCTCGCGTGGGCGAACGCATCCACGCGTGGGGGCATCCCGAGAGCGATATTTACGCGAAACCTTGGCAAATGCCAAATGAATTTTTA
>NW_021848424.1:0-5826 GCF_003651465.1 Formica exsecta
AATAAATTAACATCTAAAGCATTGCAATTGCTGAGTACGGATATTACAAAATATCACACATCCCACTCTCAGCAATTGCAACGAAGAGACGTAAAAAACATACAAGGACATACGACACGAAACATGACTGTTACAACAACTACACAAAGACAGACAGCACCATTACAATATTCACAATCTCCAGTATCATCATCCCTGCATGCTTCATCATCATCATTCTCACGTGCACAATCATATGAACACATGCCCTCTCCATCAGTACAACATAGAAACATTTCATCACGCTCTTCTTCATCAGTCGCTCAATCATTTGTACGAAACATTCCTCTAACATCAAAATCATCACCACAACGCAAACAAACATCATCACTCTCTTCTTCGACCGCCCAATCATTAGCACGAAACATTCTTCCACTATCAAAATCCCCATCACAGCTGAAACAAACATCATCACGCTCTCTTTCACCAGCCATAAAATCATTCACACAAAACATTCATCCACCATCAAAACCATTATCACAATATAAACAAACATTATTACGACCATCTCCATCACCATCTTCATCAACTGTACAACGCAATTTACGCCTATTACCAGTCAGAGAAAATAGCCAAGAACATAAAGAAGAAGGGACACCAGATGAGAACATAAAAGGGACAACAGATGAAAGAACATCCCACGATATAGTGCGGTCTTTAAAGTAAGTTTCAAAAATAATTACAAATAAAATAAAATAAAAACAAAGATTGTCTATGTGTCTGAATGAAAACATTCATTTTATTTCAGAATGATCATGACGCAACTACGTCGTATGGAAGAGCGACAAATTTCCATCGAAAAGAAAACTGAGTAAATATTAATAATTTTACTAAGGAACAACAAACAACTTACTATAAATAAATTTTTAATCTTACAATTTCATATTTTTCTGCAGTGAAAATACAACGGCCATTAAACGGTTAATGCGAGAGTCTGCAGTAAAGAGACCGATAAAGTCACAGGGAATTTCCTTTAGAACCGTCGACGATTTCTTGGCCTTCGAAGAAGTTGACGAAGAAATTTACAATGACTTGGTAAGATTTTTTTCTAAATATATATTTATAGTAATTCAGTTTACTACTAAAATTTTGTTACAGGTGGGGTACTTTATTTATCTTGGACGGACCAATCCAGTTGATTGCGCTGCAGAATATTTTCGCAGCATATTTCCCGAAGATGAGGAGATTTCGTCATGTTTAACTTTAAACGGAAGAACTGGACCAGGGGGATGCAAATTGCGAGACAGTCGTTTCGCTCAAGCATGTCAAGGTTCGTAAAAAATGCACCGTCTATCATTGTTTATATTGTACATTAAATACATGACGATAACTAAAGTATTTTTTATGAATTTTTTTTCCAGATGCTATAAACGCCAATAAATATTTTCCAAATCCCAATAACATGGAATTCTATGAAGCTTTGGAGAAAGCTCTGAAAAGTCTCAAAACTAGAAAATGGCGTTATAATAGAAAACGACGACAAGTCCCTCTTGATGAAGAAAATGAAGAAGTCCCACCAAATCGACATCGGCGAATAGACAATGCGGAAGTGGACATAGAGTTCGAAGACATTCAGAAGGAAGCTGAGGACGCCAGGAACGGACCAGAAAAAACCCAGCATCAAGATTGGGTAAGTTAATTTTTTTTAATTAAGTTAGGTTCAATGTTAATGACCCAAAAATTAACTAAGTTTATGTTAAAAGTTATTTAAACAATAATTAACTCAATTAAAATTAAGTTAAAAAATTATTAACTTATTAAAAAGTTAAAAGTTAATTATGCAAAACTTATATATGTATTTTACGTAATTAATCTTTTAATTATATATTTAAAATTTAACTTTTTTTAAAATTAGATAATATAATAAAACGGTAATTTTTTATAAGAGGGATAATATATTTTTTCTTATATAATAATTAATAATACACATTATTTAAATATACATTTAAATATATATAGTTATCTAATAGAGATATTATTGTGTTTAAAAACAAAATGGTTAATAAGATGATTTCGATTAACGATAAGAGGACTTTCCTGTTTAATTTGAATTGCTCTACCTGCACACGTCCTGCACCTGTGCTCTACGTGCTTTTTATCTTTATCTTTAATTGTTAAATATTTTAACAATAAATTTAAAAATTTAAAAATAACAATTTAAATATGTTTATTGAATTTTAATGTCATCTCAAAATTATAGTTTATCAGTTTTTCTCTTAAGTCATCATATACTAAACTACCTGCACTAAACAAACGTTCTATGTGTGCCGAGAATGACATCGTTGTGTAAGAACACACGTTTTAATGGTACTAGATACTATCTTATTATAATTATTGATAAACCAAAGATACAAAATTTTAACTTGTATGAAAAAAGTTAATAAATTAATGCATTTAAAAGTAATTAGTTTAAGTTAAAAGTTAACACGTTTAAAATTAACTAAACAATAAGTTAAGTTAAACATTATTAACTTTTTAATTCAATTTTTAACTTTTTAATTATTTACTATCCAACCCTGCCCAGCACACGGAGGAAATTGAAAACGCCAATGACACTTCAGTAAGATCAGAAAATCTAAAAAACTTACAAATATATATTTTGAAACTATAAATGCGATCACACAAAATATAAATATAGAGAGAAACAGGCGAGGTTAAGATAACTGTCATGTACCTTGTTGCAACATTTAAGAATTTGTTGTACATTCTTATAGCACCCAAACACTTTCACGCAAAAAATGCTTATTCAATGACACTTCAGTAAGATCAGAAAATCTAAAAAACTTACAAATATATATTTTGAAACTATAAATGCGATCACACAAAATATAAATATAGAGAGAAACAGGCGAGGTTAAGATAACTGTCATGTACCTTGTTGCAACATTTAAGAATTTGTTGTACATTCTTATAGCACCCAAACACTTTCACGCAAAAAATGCTTATTCAATGACACTTCAGTAAGATCAGAAAATCTAAAAAACTTACAAATATATATTTTGAAACTATAAATGCGATCACACAAAATATAAATATAGAGAGAAACAGGCGAGGTTAAGATAACTGTCATGTACCTTGTTGCAACATTTAAGAATTTGTTGTACATTCTTATAGCACCCAAACACTTTCACGCAAAAAATGCTTATTCAATGACACTTCAGTAAGATCAGAAAATCTAAAAAACTTACAAATATATATTTTGAAACTATAAATGCGATCACACAAAATATAAATATAGAGAGAAACAGGCGAGGTTAAGATAACTGTCATGTACCTTGTTGCAACATTTAAGAATTTGTTGTACATTCTTATAGCACCCAAACACTTTCACGCAAAAAATGCTTATTCAATGACACTTCAGTAAGATCAGAAAATCTAAAAAACTTACAAATATATATTTTGAAACTATAAATGCGATCACACAAAATATAAATATAGAGAGAAACAGGCGAGGTTAAGATAACTGTCATGTACCTTGTTGCAACATTTAAGAATTTGTTGTACATTCTTATAGCACCCAAACACTTTCACGCAAAAAATGCTTATTCAATGACACTTCAGTAAGATCAGAAAATCTAAAAAACTTACAAATATATATTTTGAAACTATAAATGCGATCACACAAAATATAAATATAGAGAGAAACAGGCGAGGTTAAGATAACTGTCATGTACCTTGTTGCAACATTTAAGAATTTGTTGTACATTCTTATAGCACCCAAACACTTTCACGCAAAAAATGCTTATTCAATGACACTTCAGTAAGATCAGAAAATCTAAAAAACTTACAAATATATATTTTGAAACTATAAATGCGATCACACAAAATATAAATATAGAGAGAAACAGGCGAGGTTAAGATAACTGTCATGTACCTTGTTGCAACATTTAAGAATTTGTTGTACATTCTTATAGCACCCAAACACTTTCACGCAAAAAATGCTTATTCAATGACACTTCAGTAAGATCAGAAAATCTAAAAAACTTACAAATATATATTTTGAAACTATAAATGCGATCACACAAAATATAAATATAGAGAGAAACAGGCGAGGTTAAGATAACTGTCATGTACCTTGTTGCAACATTTAAGAATTTGTTGTACATTCTTATAGCACCCAAACACTTTCACGCAAAAAATGCTTATTCAATGACACTTCAGTAAGATCAGAAAATCTAAAAAACTTACAAATATATATTTTGAAACTATAAATGCGATCACACAAAATATAAATATAGAGAGAAACAGGCGAGGTTAAGATAACTGTCATGTACCTTGTTGCAACATTTAAGAATTTGTTGTACATTCTTATAGCACCCAAACACTTTCACGCAAAAAATGCTTATTCAATGACACTTCAGTAAGATCAGAAAATCTAAAAAACTTACAAATATATATTTTGAAACTATAAATGCGATCACACAAAATATAAATATAGAGAGAAACACGCGAGGTTAAGATAACTGTCATGTATGCAGTAGGTAATATAGGCTACGCTACGGTTGGAAAAAAACTACAGATGTTCCGAAACACTGCATTAACCAATTATGACAAGGAAATTTTATAATTTTTTAATCTCATTGACCAACCACCAAAATATTATTCAGCATCTATATCGATTAATCTCTTATCGACTGCAGTCATAGAAAAAAGCATTGTTAGAATATTTTTATTATTTATATATAGATTTATTTTTTGCATAAATTAAAATACGTTATTCAGAAAGAGCATCGGCGATAATAGATAACTTCGGTTTAAAACACGGCAACCGCTAAAGAAACCGATGTCGTTCAAAGAATGCATTTTTTCCGTGCTTTGTATTGTTGAAATTATGGCATTAAAGAGTTAATAGTTGTATATTTATGATTCTTAAAACATGATACCGCGACGAAATTTTTTACATGATCGCCAATATCACTCATGCAATATAAATTTTTCTGCTTGATTTCGACACCACCAAAGATATCGCTGTTAATAGAGAAAAATATTATTCTACATGATCTCCGCTACAAGGATTGACGTATTAAATTTTAAAATTAATAAAGTTACGATTATTAAAGCGATACAACGGGCCAAAATCGCGTCGCCTTTGCCTGGATCCTTCGCGTCTAATAAATCTATCTCTTAAATCACAGCAATTTTTAAAGAAATTGACGCCTCGTTCGGAACTACATTATTTTACGTATTGTGTGCTATTGAAATTGCGCAATTAATATTTTACGAATTGTATCTTTTTCTAAGATGTGTTCATTAAAGATTTTTAAAATTGATAAGCTTACGATTATTAAAGCGATAAAGCGGGCCGCAATCGCGACGCCTTTGCCGAGATCGTCCGCGTCAGATACATTATTCGTTTTGATCTCGACTACCGTTAAATATATCGATGTTATTGGGGAAAAACATTATTCTACATGATCACTGCTATAAGGATTGACGCATTAGATTTTTAAAATTAATAAGCTGACGATTATTAAAGCGATATAGCGGGCCGAAATCTCGACGTTATATAGGGCTGCTCCGCCTTTACTGAACACATCTTAGAAAAAGATACAATTCGTAAAATATTAATTGCGCAATTTCAATAGCATACAATACGTAAAATAATAAAGTTCCGAATGACGCGTCAATTTCTTTAAAAATTGCTGTGATTTAAGAGATAGATTCATTAGACGCGAATGAATAATGTTTTTCTCCAATAACATCGATATCTTTAGCGGTAGTCGAGATCAAAGCGAATAATGGATCTGACGCGGACGATCTCGGCAAAGGCGTCACGATTTCGGCCCG
>NW_021848425.1:0-253 GCF_003651465.1 Formica exsecta
GTATGTTTATCGCAGTCAAAATTAGAATTGTTATGAACAAGAGTTGGGCCACATAAAAGGGCCGAAACGTCCGCCTTTCGCGAATCATGTAATTAAAGAAATTCTCTAATTTTTTAATTTATTTTTTGGTTTAAATTATATACCTTTGCGCCCAAAAAACTGCGCGTGACTCTTTTGCCTTTTTATTCGGAGTTTACTTGATTTTAAGTTGTAAGAGCCTTACTTTTATATCTTTTTAATATAAAATAGATTT